>NW_007577755.1:1013417-1092338 GCF_000690725.1 Stegastes partitus | reverse complement strand
AAAAAAAGAAAAGAGGAAAATGAGAGAACCAAAGCCAGTTAATCCACCCCCTGGCTTCCCTCTATGCGCATCATGATCTCATCATCAGGTCTGACTTATTTCTTTGTGAGGCTTCTTTCGCGCTGTATACACAAACTTGAAAAGTTGTCATCTCTTTGCAAAAGACTTAAAAGCATACGGATTAAAGCTTGACAGCAGGGATGACCGAGACTCAACTCCTGTCAGCATGTCTTTGTTATAGCATATAATGCCACATGGCATATGGTAATACAGTACACTGATGAAAGCAGCAGTACAACAACAACAACAAAAAAAGAACAAACCAAATGGATGGTTAGTTGTGATGGAGAGAAGCGGTTACATGTAATAATGTAAATGCAAAGAGGATGTTTTTTTGTTTTGTTTTTTGGAGCTAAAGTGGCCATAGCTAGAAACAGCAATTGCTCAGAATCAGATAGCAGCCGACATTTATCAAATGACATGACAAATCCCGGATGTTCATTAACTGGCAACAAACACTTATCACACTAGATGAAAAGGATTACAGCCATAAAAATCTGACTGGCAGAAAGGCATGGGCCGCGTTATGGATTTAGTCATTTGGCTGCTGCAGTATGGTAAGAGATGAGGGTAGCGATGAGGCTTATTGTGCAGTATAACAGTGGTACCTGAAGGCATTTATTACATTCTTTCTTGAATAGAGGGGGACACTGTGGGGACAGTAAGAAGACAGGGAGTGAAGAGCAGTTTCCCTGTTGGGGGTTACATTGTCTTCACACAAAACTGTATTGCAGATGATCTGATGTTCACTGTTTAAATTCATGCAAACAATGACACAAGTGGTTCTAATCAGACTCAAATTTAGTTCAGAACTCAAAAAGCTGAAAGAAACAGAGACATTTAAATTCCTTACCGGTTTCTGTTGAATGGTCGAGTGATATTGAGAGAACTGGAGCCAGTTTTGTAGTGTCCAGCAGAGCCAAATCCATTCACAAAGCTACTGTTGGGAAACGGTGCCTGCTCAAAGAAAAGGAAAAAAAAAAAAAAAGGCAATGTTTACTAATCCGATTTCATGTAGCAATTACTGCAGGTCTTTACTTTGTGGCTAGCCCGAGGAGTGGAAAATACACGTACGATTTTATCTGAATGTGGAACTGCTTCAGATACTTGTTATGCAAAACGTTGTGTGTTCATATAACCGACAATTCAAACAACAAGAAGGGAAGTCTCATTAGAATTCACCATTCACACATTAAAGCAATTAACATGGCAGTGACTACCAAGTGGTTCTGCTGCTGTTTGTATACAAGATGTTGCTGTCGAGGGTAATGTCCTGCATTATTTCTGTGTTGCCTGCTGATGATGAACAGTGACAAACACTGACTAGTAAAAAAAGTAAATGTTGAGGTGCGTGAGAGCTGGACATGTGCTGGGTTTTTGAATAAAACTTGAACATCTACTGGTCACATCAGGCAAAATTTAACAACAGGATGAAAAATCAGTCGACATGATGAGAGCTTGATTTATTTAATATTGTAATCAGAGTTTACCTGTAGTTGTCTGCAGTACATAACTATATTTCTAATGATATAAGCAATTCAGTTTGTATTTACAGATATTGTTATTTATATGCCACTGCTACTCTCACCAATCCTTACCTTTTATTAGTTCTTATCATTGCTTTGTAAGACAGAAATACCAACAAATGCAGAACAGATTTAATATTGTTTTATTTATTTTCTCTCTTTGTTAATTTTTCTCTCTTTAATTCTTCCCTTTTAGCTAAAAAAAAAAGTAAATGCAGGACTATTTTTGACAGTGTTTTTACTGTGCAGTAGTATTATTCTTATTTACTTAAGAAAACAGATGCCTTCTTTAACTACCACCAACAGCAACATTTAGTTAGAGAAAAAAATGTAAAAAGCAAGATAGGATAAACCTACAAATCACTAAATCCCTCATGCTCTCAACGGTCTAATGCTGAACATTAATAAACAACTGTTCAGATGATGCTCTGAACATTTCAGACAGAATTTCTCATATCAGACCGAACAATTATCTGGCTAATGGTTACTATTAATCATTAACTCATGTTTGTATATTCTGGTTTACCCCATGTGAGGGCTCTAAGCTGCTAGCATACCGAGGTTAACAACAGATTAACTACGAGCTAGGCGGTCAAACATTCCAAAAATGCATCTTAGACAAATTAGAAACAGAGTTGGTGAGAAAAGATGTGTAAGATGAGATTTATGTAGTGATAATAAACAGGAAATCGACTGACAATGCTGAGTTGTAATGTCTGCGCTTATTGATCCTCTGGTCTTTAATAGTTTATCACAGGGGCCTGTTTAATAACTAATGTTGATATCCTTCCCTTTTAGTGCCACATGGATATGAATAAGCTACAGAAAATGGGTGAATTACCTAATAAATATTGGCACTTGCTCACAAGACAACGAGCCTCCTAACAACAATGCCGGTGGCATATGACATATTTGCTGCACTAACCACAATCACACTTGCAGTTCATAGGTGTAGAATGTTTTCTGATTGCCTGGGACACAAAACCTTGAAAACATTGAAGAGTTTGTTTTATTTACGGTGATGGATCTGCCAGATTTAACTATGGTGCTAACTCCAAGTGTGTTACGTGGTGGACTTAACGTTGTTGACTCAACGTTGTTGAAGGTGATATTAGAGAAAAGATTACCACTTGAGGAGGACATCGAGAGAGTAGAAGAAAACGGTGCTCATTGTCTTCAAAGTTTAACCAATCAAGACTCGCTAAGAAGCATCTATCCTGGAATAGGTACTTTGCTCTCTCCCAAAAGTACCACTAAAGTATTCTAGCAGCAGTTCTAGCAGTCAGAACACACACAAAGGTTTTGTGTAGCAGCACTGTGTGGATCAGTCCAAGCCACTTCATTTGTTTCCCCATTTAAAGAGCCAAGGCTGCGTAAAAACACCAGATTTTTTTTTCAGTACTCACATTTTTACTCAATTTGACAAAAAAGTGTATTACATTAGAATTATACACTCCACCTAAAGGTTTAAAGCTTTAACAAACTGTGAGCTTTTACAGTAAACTGATGTCAAAGCTTTTCATGTAGGCACCCCAGTCTGCATTAGCATAACTTTCTCATAACAGCCAAAGTGCTTACCAGAGGAGTTTCAAAATACGGTGTGGGCGAAGGTGTCCAGGTGGGAGGCACGATGCCGTAGACAGGGTACTGCTGCTGGGGGTAGACGTGCTGCATGTAGAGTGGAGAGCTGTACTGGGACTGGCTCTGGGACTGCTGAGCATACAGGCTGCTGTCCATGCTACGGTAGCCATTCTTTGCAAAAAAAGTGTTGATGGCCTTTATCCTGGCCTGTTGGCATAAAAGAAGAGGACAATTAGATTAAAAAAAAAAAAAAAAAATGTCCAAAGTGGGCCTTTCCCAAATGACACAAAGGTTCTAGTTTAACTCACCATAATGGGTTTTCCCTGAAATGTTTTCACTTCCTCTCTCAAGTACTTGTATGCCTGTGGGAGCAATAAGAGAGAGTCACATTGCCAGTTGTGGTGCTGCATTTCAACTAAAAAGTACAGATATGATAAAGAACAGAGAAGTCTGGCCAGCAGTACCTGTTGAGCATCTGTGTCAGATTGGAATGTGATGTACCAGTTGTTGTTGTGCGCAAACTCAACACTTATCACCTTTGGACAGTTTTCATTTTTGAACAATGACTCGACTTCCTGTGAATCAAACAGGAACAAAAGTCTCAATTAGGTAAACATCAAACACAATTTGGTGCTTCCACTGACGTGTTATTAAATCTGTTAAATTATGCACATTTTAGCCTCACCTCAACAGGTGTAGTTTCTGGGACCTCCCTTAAAATGATAATGCACCGCTTGTGATTAGGACGCACTTTCTCCCCTTTCTCATCCACTTGTACCATAGGAGAGGCTGAGGGGAGCAAAATTAACAATGTTTAAATCTACACTCATCACAGATAAATGTCAATGTGCACTGTGCTCGACTTCTACTTACATCGCAACACATCGAGGATGAGGTCCATGTCAGTGGTGAGGACCTTGATGCCCTCCATGCTGGCTATAGTCCAAATAGGGACAAACTGATCGCTGTCCATCTGGGACATCAGGTACAAATCCTTTGAGAGGTTTTCTCTGAAGCACAAAATGACACAGCAGTTTAGTTCAGCTTTCTCTTCATTTGGAAAACAACGAGTCAAGCTTTCTAAATTTTATATATAAGGTGCTTTGAGTGCTTGCTTCTTACCGGGAGAAATAAAACTCCAGCTCTTTCTTCAGAGACTCTCGGAGATTCTCAGAGGAGATTGGTTGTTCTTCAGTTTTGGAATCCGCTGAGAAACAAAAAGTAAAATGCCAGTGGTAAGTAAAGTGACAACATGCTTTCATGTAAACCTCGAAACCCAAAAAACAACAGGCTTTAAAGACATCTTTTGTTTGTAAAAATTGTCAAAATGCCACTGTTTATCATAGTAAGACGCTGTAAAAACATGAGGAATTATTGGATTTTTTTAACTTTTTGAAGGAGCTTGAACTAATTACATTTGACTTTCAATCTTTTTGGCAACTGAATCAAAACTTAAAATATGGATACGCATCTAGAAATTCCTTTATTTTATATGTTCCATTTCAAATTTTTACAATATATAGTATACAGTTTTTATTTTTTTTTAAATCCATGGCCACTTCAGCCAGACTTGTGCTGTTTCCATAGAGGTGCAGGGTTTTGTACTGCAGTGAAAATGAATCCACAGTGAGTGAAAACACCCTGATCAGGTATGTCCATTTAAAGGACCCAAACTTTAAAAAACAAACAAACTCTCACTGTAATGTAGTGCAGTATCACACTACCTGTAAGTATAACCTCAGTGATAAATATTTACACATTTTTGACAATGTGTAAGATATGCAAGTGTTATAGTCAGGCTGTTCTATTGGACTGCACCAGATTGCACAAGTGTACCTACAACTGGGCCACTGGGTCCAAGTTTCTACAATAAATGTTGTAAATGTGGACCAACTGCTACACAATTACTTAAAGAAGTGTTTGGCGCATGTTCTTCAACCAGGGATGCTGTAATTAGTCGACATAATCAAGGATGTCTATGTTAAAAATGCCTCGAAATCAATATGTCCAACTGACGCCTGCTTTGTAAAAAAATGTTTCGATGCTTTAGTACAGTTTCGCAAGTGCTTTTCTTTTTTATGACTCCGTAATTGCTGCATCATGGTGTCAGTTGTTCTTGGTTCCAGTGACTGGTCAGCTGCACTCAATGTTTCAGTTTTAGAAAATGGAAACTGCAGACTTTAGCTCAGTTCAGTCTGAAAGCCTCCATAGACCCGAAGCTTTGACAGTATGGGAGTACATCACATTATCAGAAAAACTAAAAGGTGGTTTGTACACTGTCCAAAGGATCTTAAGAAACAACACACAGGCACTATCCTGACAAAACCTCAAAAGTGGTGTCTATTCATTAGTAGGTAGAGCTTTTAGTATCCTCTGTCCTTGTAACTGCTAAATACACTCATAAAGCTCAAAACTCAAAATAAAATGAACTGGAACAAAATAGCAATTTGATTTCTTTGGAGGAAAATGAATCATTAAGACAAGTGGTAAAATATTTGATGAATTAAAGGACAGAAAATAACAAGTCAAACACAGGCTATGTGTGAATGTGGTAAATGAAATATGAGTGTATAGATTATAGATTAGGTGTGTACCAGTAGTCTGTGTGTGTACCATGTTCACTTGCCAACAGGACAGATTCCACTTATGGAACAAACAAAGTGAAGCTTATATGCAGATATGAACAACAGACGGGTAGATGTGAACATACTGTCATGGATAGGATATTTGTGAGGTAAAAGCCACTGGACGATATTGCATTTAGCTGTGGAGACTGTTTATGGCGTTAGACCACACAGTTTGGTAACTGGGTGCATGTGATGTATTATATCCAAACCAAACATGACTATTTTCTGTTTTCAAATGGGTTGAAAACAGGATAATCCCTAACTGCAGCCACAGTTGGTGTGTGGAGACGACTGGATGTGACTGACCTGAGGTCCCTGTCGTGGACTCAGCGGGGGAAAAGCCCAACTCTGGAGGGTCCATTCCATTTACTGCTATCTCAGCTGTTGCTGTGGAGCTGCTGTCATCCAGGGCCGTGAATCCCACAGTGTACGGCTTGCACCCAGCAGACGAAGGCTCAGAATAACCTGCGAACAAGGTGAAGAGTTTGATTCAGAAACAACAGCAAACAGTCTATCTCAAAAGTCCCCACGTCTCTCAGCGTTTGACTTCACAATGTGTGCACAATGATAAAGTTTAGACGTGTACAGAATACAGAAATTGTCTAAGAAAGGTTAAAAAAAGAAGAAGAAGTGAGAACTTAAGAAAACTGTTTTTAAATATTACTGCAAGTGTTACAGCAGATGTTGACTCAGAAAAGGTCAATATTTGCCTCAGTATTAATAATTCAAACATTAAGGAGCTGTAAACTTTGACAACAGTATTTTGTTTTGCAATGGATATTTTATTGAGCTGTTGGAAGTGTATCTCACCTTCGCCGATGTCTGAGGGAGGCCAGTGAGGGCCGCTGGTGACAGCCTCACTGGGGGCCACAGGCATCTCCTGCCATACCTTGGCATTTGGGTTCAAACCAGCACCCTTAGAGGTGACCTTGAAAACACAAGCAGCAGGGTCAAACCAGGTCAGTTCATATCAAGAGCAGACTGAAGTTTGTATTGGAGCTGAACCACATATTTCAAACGTACACAGTCTGGCATGAAACACAATGTTGACAAGCTCTTGTATGTTAAGATGTCAGTCATCTAAATGAGACTGCTGCAGTTTGACAGGTTATTAATAATTGAATAGATCTAAATGTGCTGCATCTACAGCTGAGAGCTTCACTCTGCTGAGTATCATGTATTTAATCTTGTTGGTGGTTCATCAAAGATTTGCCAGCTCATCCGTGCTTGGCATCATACTTGTTCCCACAGTCCTGTCGTATGCCGTCTTATAGAAAATATAAGAACAATAGAGAAATGTGTGACTGTGTAATTTACCAGTCTGATACAAACAGCAGAGGGACCTCAATCAAATGTGTTTCTCAGAATCTAAGATTAAATATTAAACCTGGAGCACATGTGTAAGGGCATGCCTGATGTCACAAAAGCATCAGCATGGCTACAACAACAACAAGACAGGAAAAACAGCAGATTCAACGATGATTTGAACTCCAACTATGTACTATGAAGGACACAGAGCATCTGGGGTCAACCAACCACCACTACATCTGCTGATTTCACTGATTATTTAACCTTATAGTAATTGGCCACTGAATTAATTCCTTGGTTCAGTCTCTCGAGGCTTTAACACCTATATACCACTGGGCTTTAATGTATATAATTAGAAACCCGAGTAGTGCGATGAACCATAACCATGTTAACCTCAAGGAGGAGCGTCATTATAAGAGCTTGATGCAGCCAACAAAAAAAATCTGCTGTTATAAACGCAAACCAGCATAATGTTAAGACTGCTTCATGTTACATTCACCTACATAATTGTATTTCTGATAAATGTTACCCAAGCTTTGGACCTGACTCTGCACAATCAAAGCGACTGTGGTCTGGCAAGAGAAATCCTGACCCTGCAAAGATGTGAGGCCAAGAATAGATCGCATACTGTACATATTAAGGCATACAGTCACTGATGTGAACTAACTGGGGGTTATGATTTTATACACTGGAGTTAGTGGCAGCTTTACACCAACTTTTAAAAGGCAGTGAGTGTGAAATTTACTAGCTTCCTAGTTTGACATTGTCACTTGCCACCTGCTAATAGATCCAGCCCCCCTTCTTTTTTTTTGTCAAAGCACTCGGCCTGACAAGAACAGCTGCCGGTTACAATATGCCTCAAGACACTTCTCTTCACTAATCACACAGCAGTGGATGTGCACAACGGAGAGGCCTTTGTGCCATTCAAAAGAGCACGGACGTTTATGCGCCGTGCAACTTGACACATGGTTACAATGCATGCTTCTGTGTAACAGGCCGTAGCGAGCCAACTAATGTCAGCTGACTGCGCTGCGCAGCAAAGGCCAGGTATTTGCAACGCATGTCACTGCGCTAGCTAGGCTTGCTAGCAGCGCGATTAGCTAACCGATAACGTTAGAGTGAATGAACGCCTCTCATTCGGCAAACAGTCGAAGTACCGATCGGCTACAAACTGAAAACTACTCAGTTAGTGCTCCTCTGCTACAAACAGCAGCACAGTCTCTCTACAGCTGTGTCAAAACTTAACTTATAGGCTAATGATTACTCAGCAAACTCCTTAATGAGCTTGCTTGTAACAGTGGCTAAGCTACAGCTAGCTAGCTGTCTGGAGGAGCTGCAGTGGAGCTCCGGCTAACGATAAGTGTGCGAAATTACGTGCCTGTACTGGCTGCAAGCATTCGAGCAAGTGTTGTCGTTTGAGCTGAGACAGACTGTTTTCACTTTAACGTTATCTTATAATTAAGCACTGGCACAAAGCGACAAATGCAACAAAAAACTCACCGAGTCAAAGCTAAGCAGAAACTGAGCGGTTTAACGGTTACTTTGTTTGGGTTAATTTTAGCAGCTGTCTGATAAATATCGCTCATCACGCAGAGGGGGGCGTACTGTGCTAACAGGTCTCCGGTGAGCAGCAACCGTTTAGCCAAGATAGCTAACTAGCTAAAGAAGGCCTCACTCACCATGCCGCCTGACCCTCCCTCGCTCCCCAGCGGAGCCTCGTCCTTCCCACCGGTCTTCGGTCCGGGATCAGCCTCCTCCTGCAGCAGCGGCGGCTCTCCGCTCTGGTCTGAACTCATCAGCCGCTCCTGACTCACTTCCACCCCGTCGCGTTCTCCCGGCCCCCGCCTGCCACCACCCCCTCTATCCGAAATACCGGCTGGGTTCAGCAGTCAGTCTGGTTCTCTCCTGTTCGACTCGATTGGCCAGCAGCACACTAGAACTAGCTTACTAGCAAGCTAGCCGGCTAGCAGGTATGCTACAGAGGCTAGCGACCTAGCGTGCTATGAATCAACGAAGCGGGCTAACGACAGCTAGCTCAATGAATCAAGCTCGCACGCTAAGATACTAATGGTGGAAGCGATGCCAAACCATGACTCTTCTTAGACCACAGTCCCCGCTGGCGTTTCATCAAATATTACAGCACACACCGGGTTCGTGAGGCGCATTCCTAACCGGGCGACCGGAGCGGACACTGGGGACACGCACCTTTCCTCAGCGCAGGCACACAGTCCGCCGACGTCCCGGCAGCCACCGCGACTTCTCGGTGACCTCTGCGGAAATCATTTCCTTTTCCGGATCCATACTGTAGTTTTCTGCAGTGCTTTTTGTGTAACACAATTCTTATTTAAGACCCACTTTACTCATGTAAGAGCACATTTTACTTGAATGTGTTTAATGTTGTGCATCTAATAATAAAAGTTAATTTTTATGTAGCCTGCTTTTATTGCTAAGTTGGACTATAAAACCATTATGTAAGGTGGTAAAATGTTGGTAATAATTAATTCGTCAGTGGTGGTATCAAAGAGTGGAGAAAAACTAATTATTTACTTTTCAAACCATATTTGTGCAATTTCACTGTAGGAAAAAAGTAAACACTTCTTTCTCTGTAGACCTAAACATCCTAGAACAGTGTTTTTAAAGATTAGAATATTCCCTCAACCTGCTATTATGTTTTGTATCTAAATAATTTTATGCATGCTTTGTGTTTTCAGTGTGACTTCACATGTTGCTGTCATTGTTGATTTCCTGCATGTTTAATCAGCAGTTCACAGCCTTTTGTGTGACAACAAAAGAAAGGGAGAGCTCGGATGTAATCTTTTTATTTACCCCATCCTTGAGATGTAATCAGGAGCAGATGATGAACCATTGAAAGCATTTCATTTAACCGAAAAAGATAGTTTAAAGTTTAATCGTCATTGAAAACAACTATATCTACACTTCTGCAATTTCTTTTTGCAGACGCTTTTATCCACAGCGATCTGAGAGTGGATGCAACACAAGCAAGGGTCTAGTCAGGAGAAAACAATCTGGATAAATGCCATAGAATAAGCTCAAGTGTGATAGGATTATCAGCATTATGGATAAAGAAAAATGTCCCCACTGTTAAAATTCTTCTCAAAACAACCAATATATATTTGCAAATGGTGAATGTTATGAATCAGTGACCGCAGCATCATGCTATATTTAATGTAAGACATAAGGACTTGCTGTGATTTTGCACTTTCAGATGTTTCATACGTAACTGGGTGACAAATTTTAAAGGCTTGGAAATAAACACACCATAAGCTTGATTTACCTGAAATAAATGGAAATACCTGACTATGCAGCCCACGTGTTTGTAGTTTGCCAAATATAATATTCTCTTTCACATTGGAGGACAATTGAAGGTAATAAATAAATATATAAATTATTAATGTGAAACGTTTCTGTGTTTGGAGTGTAAGATGCATTGTATGTCACATCAGAACTTATGTCAATCCTGGTTTCAATATTACACAAATGTGAAGTGCAAACTTGAAGCAAACACAGAAAACAAGTGTTTGTCATTAGTCTTAAGTCATAGTTTGTAAAAGTGAATAATTACATGTTCATTGTCAATAAGGGATTAGATGGAATTAGACGGGAGAACTTTGAATGAGTTAAGTTAACCCCTTAAACCATAGACTGTGTTTTGAAATGTCCACCTGAATAAACATCCCCAAGTTTAGTGAGTAACAGCTGCAAAACTGAAAGGCCAAACAACCGTGGGCTTTCAGGATAAGAGATACTTGGAAGAATTTTAAGTGCAAAAAACAAAAAACTAAAAAGAATGAACCTCTGCCTCATGAAAACGGTAAATCAGGGACTAAATAACAGCCTTATAGAACAGATTTAGTGACACTGATGCCATTAGACATGTTCTAAAATTTCTCAACTGCAACTCTACCAAAGTGGATGTAAAAGAAACTAAGCACAACAAACACTACACCTGTTTTAGACATAGTACTTGTAGTTCTACTTGTGTGAATGTGCCAATCTCAGCAGCTTCTAAAAAATTTAAACAGGTTGCATTCCAACAACAGATACCTGGTCCCAGTGCAGGGACCTTCAGGATGAGAGTTTTTTTGTGGGAATACTGTATCGAACAGAACTTACTTTTAAAAACAAAGTATTTAAATGTCTTAAACTTTCAATAAGATCAGTTCTCAGACTACAATGAATCCCTCTTCACAGCTGCAGTTGGCTCCATGAGCAGGACTAATATGTGATGTTGAATGATAAGTTTGACACATGTACTAATCCTATTTGGCTGCTTTTCTCAAACATTTCAAGTCCTTCAAGGTCTAAAATACAGCTGCATGGACATGACCATGACCACGACCAAGGATATTTGCACATCTTTATCTTGAGTAAAACAATTAAATGAAATATTGTATTGCTTGTGGACAGGTTTCATCTTTCATGGCTTATTAGACATATCTCATAGGGACAAAGAGAGATTGAGCCTAATATGTAAGTCTGATCAGGATTTCAAAACTGAATCTGTGGACATCCAGCAGTGTTTCAGTCAGAAAGGGTATCAACCTTACATTCTCACTCAGGCTCACAACAGACCCTCTCTAACAGCAACCTGTATGACTCAAATCAGTCTGGTTTTAAACAGTGTCACTCTACTGAGAATGCATTCCTATCTGTAACAGAATCACTGCATTCTGTTTACTTACTGTTTTCTGTTGCTGGTCTTCAGCTCTAGTGGTGTTAGATCTGTCAGCTGCTTCTGACACAGTTAACTAGGACGTCCTCCTCTTCACATTCACTGAGCTTGGCATCTCAGGATCTGTCCTTCGCTGGTTCATGTCGAACCTCTCAGGGAGACACTTCAGAGCATCTTGAAGGGGGAAAGGTGTCCAAACCGCACCGCCTATCCACAGGGGTTCCTCAAGGGTCAGTGCTCGTATCCTCTCAGTGTAAACAATCTCACTTGGCGCAATAATCCATGTCCATAGTATCTCATACCGTTGCTATGCTGATGATATCCAGTTCTTCCTGTCATTCCTGCCAGGACGACCACATGGTCTCTGCCTGGATCTCATCATGCCTTGGATGAAAAAACGCCACCTTCAACTCAACATCTCTCGAACTAAGCTCCCTGTCAACCTAGCCAGTCCCTCTGTACAACAAGAAATCAACATCCAGCTTGAATCAACCCAACTCAAACCTGCAAACTCTGCCAGAAACTTGGGTGTCATGACTGATGACCAGCTAACCTTCAAGGCTCATGTGGCCTCTGTTGCTCGGTTGTGTCGATTCGCCCTGCACAGCATCAGGGAAATCAGACCCTCCCTGTCGGAACATGTAGCACACCTCCTGGTTCAGGCTTTTGTAATATCACACATCGACTACTGCAACTCCTAACTGGCAGGCCTTCCCCGCATCCACAGTCAAACCTCTCCAGAATGCAGCAGCACATCTGGTTTTCAACCAGCCAAAAGCTGCATGTCACCCCACTGTTCAGATCGCTTCACTGGCTTCCAGTTGCTGCCCACATAAAATTCAAAACTCTGACACTTGTCCCCAAAACTAGAATGAGAGCAGCTCCCTTCTACCTGAACTCTCTCATTCGGGTCTACACTCCCTCCAGCTCACTATGCTTGGCCAACAAAAGCTGCCTTATACAACCACCGCAACAAGGCCAGAGGTTGGTAGCTAGACTCTTCTCCTCTGTGGTTCCCTGGTGGTGGAACGAGTTGCCAAACTCTGTTCGATCTGCAGACTTCCTCTCAGTCTTTAAGAAAAGACTAAAGACCCAGCTCGTCGCTGAACACATTTGCACTTGACAGATTGGGGGGGAAAAAAATAAAAAATTCTATTACCTTCTGCACTGCCTATAGGCACCAAGGTCCTATCACACTTGAACTTGTTCTATGGCACTTATCCAGATTGTTTTCTCCTGACTAAATCCTTGCTTGTGTTGCATCTACTCTCAGATGTACGTTGCTTTGGATAAAATCGTCTGTTAAATGAAACTGTACAAATTGTGGACCCAGAAACCTTTCTTTGTCACATGCTATACAAAAAGAAACTACATATATTTAGAAAGATTAGCTGAGATTTATTGAGAGCAATACCTTTGTAGGGGATATTTTCACAGAACCACCCCAAGAATCAGCTTTAGAGAGGCCCCAACAATCAAGGGTAAACTAGCCTAGAATTACCATCCTGTTCCCGAAACTGACACTTTCAGAGACATGTTTATTAGAAAAACCTGTCCAATCACCAGTTTCATAAATTGTAATACTACCCATTTTGTGTACCAACTTGAATGCATTTGTGGCTGTTTCTACATAGGACTCACTGAAAAGAAACTTAAAGACACAGTGGCTGAACATTAGTATACTTATTCATACTGAAAATTTGAACTGTCCTACAGTCAAACACTACATGGAAACACAACATGGGAGTGAATTAACCCTAACAGTGTCAGACATTGAAGTCATCAGTTTTGTAGCCAACTATGGGGATAAAATGAAACACCTTAAACAAGAGATGCAAATGAGCTTTTTGCCCTTTCAACTCCACCAGTTACCCAGTTCTCAGAAAGGATTTTGACCTTTCACCTTCTTGTCATTACCTGGATTGCAAATTAGGGTCATTGTTGTGCTTTTGTCTGCTTGAGTTGAGTGTTTTATCTTTAAAGATCGCTAATGTGCACTCAATCCAAATTCCTCATTAAAGATACTATATATTGATAGTTATTGCTTTGAGTGCATCTGTGCAAGAGGTTTTTATTGCACTGATGAGTATTAATCCAAATGTTTGTTTCCTTTTGTGGATTTTATGGTCTTTCGTCTGCACCATCTATAACTAGGAAAGTGTATTTAACAGCCTGTGAGAAGGCCTTAGTTTTATATTTCCTATGTTGTATTGATTGTGTGATCCCTTTAGAAGCCACAGAGAGAATGATGCAGATATTCAGTGTTGCACATTTGTGTTGACTGCAAATATTATCGCTCAGTTTCTTTGTGTCTCCACATCCTGAAGAAGGCACAAGCTAACACACAATGTTTTTTTTTTTTTTTTTTAAATATCTCTAGCCCACTACTGTAAGGACCTTGTACTTTTCAAGGTTTATGTTGCATTTTTTGGTTGGAATTCTTATCTCGTCTAACATTACTTTCTCTCATAAGCACCGGTGCTTTCAGGGACATCAGCAGCGTTCCTCTCACTTGTATTTTTTTTTGTATCCATCAGTTTTTTCTTAATGCAACATTGTTTCCAGAATACAGGGTACATATTAAGAATCATCCGTTTCTCACAGCTTGTAACAGTCTGCTCCACACATCACCAACAATGCAAGATTTGTTGGAATATATCTTTAATTGTTTATTTTTTTTGACATCTTATCTTTTGCTAAATATATTTGCAAAATATTGTTGAGATTTAGGGGAGCTACAAAACAGTTATTTCTATGATAAAGCACACATTCAGGACAGGAAAATGAAAGACAGCAACTCTTTTATCAAGGTTGTAGACATGTAGCAGGACAAGAAAAAGAACCTGACAATGGAACAGAATATTTGACCCTGTCCAACCATGTACTCAGTCAGCAGACTAGAGTCTACTTTCCGAGAGGACCCATCTTCTTGAGCACGTGTTCGATGTCGGCATGTTCGGATGTGTCCAGTTTGATGTTGTACTTGGCCAGGATCTTCATGATGGGCCTGATTTTCAGCCACCACTGTGATCTGGGGATGCGGTGCCTGCAGCAAAGACAGAAGGGATCAGTCACTATGACACTTGTACTCATAGCAGCACAGTATGTCACATGGAAGACGGGTATCTTACTCAAAGTCAGTGTCTGCCTTCAAGTCAGCAAGAGGCTGGAAGGTGAGTGCCCTCTTCTTCATGCCCAGCACACAGGCAGAGTCCGGTGTGTTGGCAAAGATACGACCTACAAAGACCCACAAAATGCAACAGTCAACACCGCATGTACATCTCACTATGAACCATAGAAGCACAGAGGATGTTTAATTCCTGTATTCAGATGCTTTACTTAAGCTTTCTCAGGACTTTACATTCTGCTATACCTTCCAGATTTGTTCAAGAGATTCAGAAGAATGATACATGGAATTCTCATTTTGGTTCTTGAGAACATTTTCACCTCTCAACTAAGAAGCTTCTACAGCTCTAAGTGACTGATGAGTAGCCCCAGATAAACTGCTGGGTCAGGGAATGACTCTGGTGTCAACAGTAGTAAAGCTTTCTGGGGAGAGATCTCAAGACTGCATCATAAGTGCCTGATGAATGGGGTTGTAGACCCCCGTCTCTGTTTAGAGATGGCTGTTCTAGTTTAACACAGATGGCTTCCTTCACTCCTCTGTCAAACCATCTGTCTTCTTTGTCCAGAATATGTGCATTAATGTCCTCAAAGGAGTGTCTCTTATCTTTTAGATGCAGGTGGAGTGCTGCAGTCTTGTCCTGAGGAGCTGCTCTCCTGTGTTGTGCAATGCAGTTTAGTTTCCCCTATACTGGTGCATCTCAAACTATTAGAATAGCTTTAAAAAAAAAAAAAAAAGTTCATTTGTTTTGTAATGTAATTCAAGGTGGTACATTTTCACACATTCTATATTCATCACACCTACAGTGAAATATCTGAGGCCTTTTTTGTTTAAAATGTAGAATATTATGGCTTATAGCTCATGAAAATTAGAAATCCAGTATCCTAAACTATTCAAATATTTCCTAAGATCAGTGAAAAAAAGGATTTACAATTCAGACATTTCCAACTTCTAAAAGGTATGTTTATTTGTCAATCTGTACTCGGTTGGGGCTCCTTTTACCATGAATGCATCAATGCAGTGTGTCATGCATTTGATCAGCTTGTGGCACTGCTGAGGTGTCATTAAAGCCCAGGTGAAGCTGATAGCAGCCTTCAGCTTGTCTGTATTTTTGGGTTCAGTGTTTCTCATCTTCCTGTTGACAATATCTCAAATGGGGTTTTGTGGGGTTCAGGTCTGGCAAGTGGGCTGGTTGTTTTAATGCTGGGCTGCACAGTGGCTCAGGGGTTAGCATCGTCGCCTCACAGCTAGAGGATCCACGGTTAGTGTTCCAGTTTGAACGCCTGGGATCTGTCTATGTGGAGTTTGTATGTTCTCCCTGTGCAGTGTGGGTTCTCTCCGGGTTCTCCGGGTTCTCCAGCTTCCTCCCACATTTCAAAAACATGTTGAGGTTAATTGGTGATTCTAAATCGTCCATAGGTGTGAATGTGAGTGTGCTTGGTTGTCTGTCTCTAAGTGTAGCCCTGTGATAGACTGGCAACCTGTCCAGGGTGTCCCCTGCCTTCACCCTAAGTCAGCTGGGATAGGCTCTAGCCCTAGTGAGGATTAAGTGGTGTATAGATAATGGATGGATGGAATATTTTAAATTTTTACTTCCTTACATAACTGTTCTAATGGTTTGATATGCACTCATGTATGAGTATGTGCTCTCCTCGCTGCATTACACTGCATATATAACATTTCTCAGCTTGTGTTTTATCTAAAGGGTGAACCAGTTTGTGCCCCACAGTGCTGCTGGGTCTAAAGTGCATCACTATGCTGTGTTTGGAGAAAAGTATCTCCGACATACCAGCTACATAGGGATGTCTGTCTGTTCTTCTTTTCTCTCTATTTGAAATGTGCAGGTTTTTCCAGAGCTTCTCTCTGATTTAATGAAGGCTTAATTGCGACATCCATATGTATTACATGCTTTCCTAATATGTGTATGCTTCTTTTCTTTCCTCTTCGTTTTGGTAGGAACATTTCCATCCCTGTGTTGTGAGATTCGGATAACCCCCAGCTTTTATTCCAGTGGGTGGTAGGAGTCCAACAGCAGATATTGGATTGTGTGTGCAGGTTCTTTGGAAAATCTACTGTTAAGACTTCCTTCATCATGAGATAATGGAGGGGAAATACCTTGTCAAATTACCCTCTACTGAAGCTAAGATTAAAGTGACCTGGATGACTGAGAATCTGCACAGACATGTTTTACTTCAATAAAAGTAGCAATGAAACAGTGTAAAAAAAAATACCTGCATTTAAAATTATACTGACATTTAAAGTATTAGCAATTCTGTTTTGCATCATGTTTTTATAGTTTAATGCACATCATTAGTAGTATATTGTATGAATCTTTGCATGTACTCATGTCTCCCTTGAAAGTGAGATCTCAGTGGGACTGATTAAACAATGCTTACATAAGAGGAGAGAGAAAAATGTCCCATGGTGGTGTTATATTATTAGATATCATTATTTTAACATCACTGCTGATGGAACTGATGTGTAGGTAGGATGTTACTGTTGCAGTTATTCTGGGTGACATGAATTTTAACTACTTTTCTACAGTTTGATGAAGTGGTGCAACAATGCAAAATATTTTATAAGCTCACCATATCTCCTGAGTATAAAATCCTAATATGCAAAAAGTGCAATATGTAGAATGATTTTTTGGAGGAGCACAAGTGGAAACAAGTGCATCCAAATGATAATCACTTCCAATGCTTCCCACTGGTAATGTTTATCATCAAATGTACCAAAGAGTTTGGTTTTAGGGCCACATACCATGTCTGTAGCACTCCTTGAGCTTCTCAGTCAGCCACAGGACAGACTTGGCACCCATCTTTGTGCCAAAGTTCCTGTCAAATGGTGTTGGAGTGCCGCCCTGCAGTCAATAAAAGAGAGAGGGCATTACATTACACTGTAGGAAAATGAGAAGGAAAAATCAGTAACGTTTGATTCCTCTCAACATGAGCACACCTGCTGCATGTGTCCGAGGACGTTCTTGCGGCAGTCGAAGATGCCTTTGCCCTCCTCCGAGTACAGGTTGAAGATGAAGTCAGTGGTGTAGTTGGCGTTGGAATTCTCATTCCTTTGGAAGAATAAAGAGTTAGAGGTTATTCTGCTGTTATCTGGAAAGAAATAGACTCTTAGGTGTCATAATGATGTGTGCCCTAGTGTGATCAAACTACATCAGCTAAATGGAATTCAGCCTTTATTCATTTTTTTATTCAAAGCCGTGCATTTCTAACTGTGAAATGTTTTATTTAAAATGACCTATAGGAGTGAATCCACACAGACTTGGTTCTTGCAGGTACAGAATGTGTTAAAATCTCCTATTTGCATGCTTCTGCTGTGGCCAAAGTGTACAATAAAAGCACTCTGCTAAATCATCACTGAATAAACTGGAGGCACAGTATGTGGGTGTTAAATGGTTTTAAATGCACAAATCAGCAGTAAGTATTTACCCAGATAGCTGGTATTTGAACTGTACACCTTAATTCATACTGCTCCACTTCACCTCTTTCCTTCACGTGAACAAAACTTACCTGAGAATCAAACCTCTCTTCACTGTTGTCTTCATCTTCTCCACAAGATGCTCTACGTTCACCTGTTGGCCGAGTTCACAGATCGCACACTCAGAGGACAAATCACTGTTCAGTCTGCAGAAAACCAAAGAATCCTGCACACTGAACTCACATTCTTTCATGCCACAATTCCCTGTCTGCACAAATTGCCCTTGATGAATGACTGCATGGCTTAAATGTCGCGTTAAAGAAGGAGATTGCAAGCAGTGAAGTGTGCACGATTCACCGCAGTGCACGATTCTACAATCTAAAAACAGATCCTGTCCTTACCTCCAGGTCTTTAATGTTGAATTTTTCTTCAAAGATGTAGGCGGCATCAGCTCCAGCAGCCAGACCAGCCATGGTGGCCAAGTAGCCGCAGTATCCGCCCATAGTCTCAACGATGAAGACACGGCGTTTGGTCCCTGCTGCAGACTGCTTGATTCTGTCGCAGGTCTGCAGAGAATCAAAAATATGTCTGGCTGTGTGTTTGTGTTTTTAAACAATTGTGTGTCGATGCATTCGCTGTAAAGCCACTGACTGAGGTGATGGTGTTGAGGGCAGTGTCGGCGCCGATGCTGAAGTCAGAGCCGGGGACGTTGTTGGAGACGGTGGCGGGGATGACCACGATAGGAATGCACATCTCCTCGTACTTCTCTCTGGCCTGAACCATCTCCAGGCCTCCAACATAGGCCTGCAGCAGAAAGGGAATTAAGATTCATCTGGGTTTTTTTTGCTTCTAACAGAGGGTTCAAACTTTCAAGCTTCCATATTACTGGCAGATTTATCATATAAGAGCCTGAGAAAACAATACGTCAGTGTTTACATGACTTACTTCAAATCCACCAATGATCACCAGAGCGTGGATGTTATGTTTTGCGATGTTCTGGCTGATTTCCTCCAAAAATTTGGCAGGAAGAGTTCTTTAGGAAACACAAAGGATAAAATCAAATATTCTATCTTTTAGACAAAAAAACATGCATTGTTATCTTTCAAATACAGTTGCACCAATGGAAAAAAAAGAAGCACTGCAGCAGTGTGCTGTACCTCTTGGTGCCCAACACTGAACCTCCCTTTCCAGTCCAGCCGCTCACTGTAGTCCAGTTGATGGGCTCGATCTGCAGAGAGAGGAAGTAAGTAACTGAAAAGCCAAAATGTACTTTTATGAGGAAACCGAAACACATAATACCAAAGTGCATGATATACAATACAGTAAACCGTTATGTTTTGTTTTTTTTTATTATTTTTAAAAAAAAAGTCCTGTAGTGTAACCCAATCAGAGTCCTGTCTGTTTAATTTAAGTTTGCATCTACAGGATCACGTTTTTCTAGCTTTGTCTCTTTTACATCACCTCTAGTTACAGTGGGACTATGTCCGTCATCAGCACTTAGAAGAATAGAACTGTTCTTATTATGAGGGGCATGATTGTTCCATTTATCAATCTGACAGGTAACATGATGTTGCAAAAGCTTTAAAAGCTCTGTAGATCTTTGAAAAAAAAAAAAAAAAGTGACCCTTCTGTTATCTCAAACTTTAGGCTGATATCTAAGTTACCTTTTTGGACCAAAGTTTTGAAGAAAGTAATTTGCATTCAAAAGCCAACTTTTCAACGTAACCATGTCATTTAGAAAACATTTCAGTCTGGGTTTAAACATCGCCAAAATACCAAAACTGTTATTTCAACAGTTTTTAATGATCGTCTTTTAACTTTTTGATTCAGGAAGCTCTGTGATTCTGCTGCTGCTGCTGCTTCTAGACCTGACTGCTGGCTTTCACACTGGGGATCATAGTATTTATATATCATGTTTTAAACAGTGTGGAGTCCCTCAAGGCTCCATTTTGGGCCCAGCCCTGTTTACATTGTATATGCTGCAGAACTTCAGGTTTCTTTTCATTGTTTTGCAGACGACAATGCAAAACTATCGGTTGTGAAGTGAAGACTCAGTGCAGCTCTTTCTGTGCTGCTTAAAAGATGTTAAACCTGGATTTATTTAAACTTTCTCAGTCTTAATTATCATAAGACTGAGATCATTATGTTTGGTTGGATGACCCTTACTACACACTTGGCCCTATGACTTTATGCAATCGTTTTGTTTTGTTGTGTTTTTAAAAAAAATCTTCAACAGCAGTTTCAAATTTGATACGGATCAGCTTAGTGGTCAAAACCAGCATCTTTTAGTTAAGAATTTGGGCTAAGATGAAAGCCAATCTCTGTCCCAAAAACTTTCAAAAGTTACTCATGCCTTTATTGCCATGCAGTTAGGCTATTGTTTTTCTTCTCTGCATGTGGGCATAGAGGAGTCATCTGCTCAGTGTCTGTGGCTGCTTGTCTTTTAACAAGATAAACTCATCATGATCACATAACACCAGTATTGGATTCCCTCCACTGGCTCTTTGTCCGTGTCAGGATTGAATTTAAGATTTTATTGTTTATATTTAAGGTTTTAAATGGGTTGGTATCACCCTATTTACCAGAACTCTTGCATTTTCATATTCCCTGCTGGAGCACTGAGATCAGCCTATCAGATGTTCTTGGATTTTCTGAGATCAAGGCACAAACAGGCGACTGAGCATTCACAGTAGCTGCTCCTAATCACTGGAACCTTTTCATGTAAGAACTGGTAAAACTTTTGAAACATTTAAGTCACTGCTAAAAACCAACTTTATTACGAGTTTGACACCTTGACTTTATCCTTATTGTGTTTTTTATTTCGTTTAAAATTCTATTATGTTTTTCAGATTGAGTTTTCAGATTGAGTCATTGAGTATGTTTTTCTTTTTTGTCATTGAGTTTTATTGTCTTTTACTATTTTAACTGTACAACATTTTGTATCAGCTTTAAACATTTCATAAATAAAACAAAATATGTGCTTTATAAATGAATTTGGGGCTGCAAGGTGGATCAGTGGTTAGCACCATGGCCTCACAGCGAGAAGGTTGCTGGTTCGCATCCCGGTGAAGACACCTGGGATCTTTCTGCGTGGAGTTTGCATGTTCTCCCCGTGCAGCGTGGGTTCTCTCCGGGTTCTCCGGCTTCCTTCCACATTCCAGTTGAGGTTAATTGGTGATTCTAAATTGTCTGTAGGTGTGAATGTGAGTGTGCTTGGTTGTCTGTCTCAAAGTGTAGCCCTGTGTGATGGTATCGCCTGCCTTCACCCTGAGTCAGCTGGGATAGGCTCCAGCCCCCCGTGACCTTAGTGAGGATTAAGCGGTGTACAGATAATGGATGGATGGATAAATGAATGACTTCGCTTGAGTTGATCTCAGAGCAACAACTGGTTTCTGATTTTCTCAACTGCAGACATAGATACCTTTATATGTACGTCTTCGGTTCAAACCTTATATAAAATAACATCTGGAACAAAGCTGGAAAGGTTTGGTTACCTGTCCATGAGCCAGACCGTCAAAGCCGTCATGGACAGCCAACATGTTGTGACCCTGGATGATTCCCATCCTGACTGCTGAGCGGACGGCAGCGTTCATACCAGCACAGGGAGCTCCGATGTTCATAATGGCCACGTTTATGTTGCTCTGCCAGTCGGAAAGAAGGAACCAGCTGGGTTATTAAAAACAGCAGTGAGGGACTGGACTAGGAAATGAATGATGCTCACCTTAACATCTGGGGGATTGATGTGAGCCAGCAGCTTGTACGTGTTCCAGTTGTTCTCAAAACTCCTGCACATCATAAATCAGGCTGAGTGAGCGACATCATTAGATAAATAAAGTTCAGGTTTCCTGTCTAAATGTTTTAATACTGCTATTAATCACTATCAGTTTGTTTTTTCATTGTAAGTTTTTCTGGGTTTTGTTTCATGTTTTCACTATTGCCAGGAGGTTTTATTGGTCAAGTCATTGGAACTGTCAGTAATTCACAGTGTTTAATCACAATCAATTAATAAAACATTCAATTTTAAAAGCAATGTTTGATTATTCTAGACGTATCTAAATAATATATTATAGGAGCTGATTTTTTTTTTAAAGCTAATTCATACCTCAGTTTTTCTCCTGTCTTAAATAATGAATTAACAAATGAATGGTAATGAAAAATGTATTTTGAAAAGTTTTGTTTCATTCATTTGTTTTCTGTGTTCACTTCTACAGATTCTTGTTTGCGCTCTTAAATCACATAAAGTGTCACGTTTAAACCACAGAAAAGCAACTCAGACTGGCTATTTGTTATGTGTTGTCTACAGTCGGGCCAATAAGGTTTTCAAATGCATCTCTGTCGGTTGGATTTCCTTTAGCTCTTTTAAAACAAATATTTATTAGGATTCAACATGGTAAAAGTTTAAAAGCATTTCAGCAGCAAACTTCAGTCTCCGTAGTGCTACATGGTGATGCTGCAAAGTTTGATGAATAGCTTGATTTATTTATTTTTTGTTGCCATTACACTCAACAAATACGTACTTTCCTCTGAGCTTAATTGCATCTTCAAATCTGCCCTGAGCCATGGCAGCAGTCACGTCTTTGGTCTGCACAGAAAAGACAGTGCATGAAGAAGTAAAGATGTGAAGTAAGTAAAGCAGCACATCAGGAAAGGATCTCCTTGCTGAGGTGAAAACACCGACGTACCACTTGCACACACTCCATCAGCGGCAGCCTGACCGCCTGGTTACCGGACAGACTGACTACACAGGCAGGAGTGTCTGGAGTCGCCTCCAGCAGCGCCATCACCGCCTCCACACCCATCCTGCTGCCCTGGATCATAACAACACACACCGATTAGATTACCAGGTTTGTGTGAGAGTTGATGCAACCATAGAGCTGCATAGTGTATTTTATATTAAAGGTATTCCATCTTTAATCATCAGAGTCCGTCTGCTCGACCGATCTCTGATTTACCCAAAACATTGTAATGAAAAACTACACATATTTAAAGGATATATAAATAGCAGATTTTTGATTGCTACAAATACTTTCTGAAATACTTTAAAAATAATAATAATAATAAAAATGGAAAAAAAAAATTGCCTGTCCTTCTTTCAGCACATTTTTTTCACATTGAATTGTGAGGCTACTTTGAACAACAATGTCTCAGGAGCTATTAAAGATGAAAGCCTGAAATGATCACAGCTATTTCTCATCACATCATTGATCCAGGATTTGCAATATTGGACAAGTAGATCAAACATTCCCTAATTAAGGGTGAGCTGAACTATGAACAAAAAAGCCATCATGAAAAGTCCCATCTTTAATCACAGAATAACAATAATTTAAAAAATCCTAACGTAGAAATTAAGTATCGACACATTATAGCTGTATTCCAAAAACATGTTTTCAGTTTTATTCTGAGCGCCATTTTAAAACTTCAGCTGTCTAGTAATAGTTTTTGTTTTTGTTTTTTTGGTACAACTTGTCATACCTGCTTAATCAGTTAGGAAACAAAAATAACATACTTTTCATTTTTGTGACCTAGAATTACATATTAAAAAGTAATCTATATCTTTTTTGAACTATTATTATTGTGACATGTAGTTTGGTTCAGAAATAACATTTAGCTGACTTCTGCATTATCTTTTTTTTGTCAATGTGAGATTAAAGGTGGACTTTTCATTAAAAGATTCATTTTTATATATATATATATATATTTCAATTCACCCATAGTCAGACACTATTTGATCTACTTGTCCAATATTCTGAATCAATGACATGATGAGAAATAACTCAGGCCTTTAACTTTAATACCTCGAGATGTTATTATTCAAACAAAGCCTCGAATTTCATTTTAATGTGCAAAAAATGTGCTACAACTGGGTAGATGGGCAATTAAAAAAATGTTTATCAAGCTAAAATTTCACAAATATCTTTGTCAATATCCATGTTTTGTGCTATAACAATATCAGTCAACTTAGAGATGGTAAAGCAGAAATTGTTCTAAAAATGTAATGACTTTTCAGTAAAATGCTCACCAGGATTCTGTCGAAGGCCGAGGGTGTTCCTCCTCTCTGTACGTGGCCAAGAACAGTGGTGCGAGTATCAAAGCCGAGTCTGTCAGTCACCAGCTGCAGACAAAATAAATCCACCGGTTTGTTTGGCATATTGTCTGTGCAGTTCACAATTATACTTCACCACTTGTGAGAGAGGCTTGCCTTCTTGATCTGGTCAGATGTGATCGGTTTGCCGTCTCTGGACATTGCACCTTCAGCCACGATAATCACATTCAGACGAGAACCTCGGGCCCTTTGCTAAAAGGACAGAAAATCCCAACTATGCATTCTGATTGGCACAAATGGCAAATAGAAACAGTGAGCAGACATCTGCATCTACAGATAAAGACAGACTCACGTCCGCCAGCCTCCTGCACAGGTGGTTCTCCCAGCCCTCATCTGGTGGCATCTCTGGAATGAAAACCCAGTCGGCTCCGCAGGCCAGAGCCGTGACCAGAGCCAGATACCTGCAGCCACAAACACACACAAGATAAACGGATCTGGTCAGAATTCAGGCACAGGTAAACATGTGTTCACAGGAGCATGGAATAATAATAATAATAATAATAATAATAATTTGATGCATGAAGACTCTTTAAAATGCTTTTCTAGCAATAAAATGATGATGAATGTCAATTAATTTATTGTTAAATCTGTATAGTACAATATGTAAGCAAAGACTGCAAACAAAGTGATGAAATGTGACAGTTTAGATTGTGATTTTTTCTTTTAGACAACTGATGCACACATGATCAGACCAAACAAACAAGATACTGACCCACAGTGTCTGCCCATCACTTCCAGTATGAACGTCCTCTGGTGGCTGTGGATGAAGCATTTTGTACAAATTAGGGAGAAATTGCAATTTATTTATCCCATGTTTGATTCAATTTAAACTTGAAAATATCAGTCCAATAACTTCTACATAGATGCTCACAGAGGAGTAGGAAATGTGAATCCGTGAAACTCTATATTTCTTCAAACTGTCAACAGATATAGTGAGAGGTTTTTGGTTTTTCTTCCCTGGCATAATACTACATTGTATTATCAGAAATGTGATACATTGCTTCTTATTTTAACATTTTTTTTCTATGATTGCTGCTATAGAGTGGCCTAATTTAAATAGTTTGGATTAGAAAAATTAATCTTAACATCTAAAAAACACAATAAAGTTTAGAAACAGTTCTGTAAGGAGCTATGGTCAGGTGGAACTCATTACCAGTGCATAATGTTCAAGGTAATACTGAAGACTTGAAATGATTGTTAAAACATTTGTTTTTCTAACCCAGCAGGAATTGTATTTGCATTTCTCTGTGCAAATAGCATCAGGTGAAGTGAGATAATGTGGTTCGAGGTGCAGAACCGCTGTGCAAGCAGAGATGGGTATTCAGTGGTTTCTCACCTCTGTGCGGTCGTGGTGATGGCGTCGACCACCTCGATGATGCGATGCAGAGCCGAGTCAGTGCCGATGGTCATGTCAGTGCCACAGAAGTCGTTGTCGATGGAGCCGACCATGCCGACAATGTTGAGGTGGGACGACTTTTTGGCGTCTTCTTGTGTGATCTTACCTGCAGACAAAAACAAGAACACAAGGCAGACATGTTGTTGATAATGGCAGGAGACACAGAAGACACACAGTATGAAAGATTTCTGTGACTCATTTCACAGCATTTCATTCCTTCTGTCTTTTTACTGGGAAACATTAGCCCTAGTTTTTTGAGGAAATGGGTTATACTATTACTTCACTGCGTTTAATTGAATTCTTAACGATGGCCTCTTTAAGATTTTTACAAAAATAAGCAAATAGCAGAACAAATGTTCACAAAAAATATGTTTGAAAAATATTAGGGATTGTCCAAAACCTTTTTGGGGAGGAGGTGCATTGCTATTTTTACAAAAAGGAGGATGGTCTGAAATTGTTAGGAGAGTCCCAGATTTATACTTATATTTTCTTTCATTGTTTTCTTGTGGGAATCACTGTGAAAATGATCAAACAGATACTTTCAATAAGTTGAGTCAGATAGGACCAGCATGTCACTTAAAGAAAACCGTAAAAGGTAGATGTATACAGTCAGGAGAGACTGAACAATACACAACATTTTTAGGTTTGCAACATTCTCCTAGAGTTTATTTTGCCTTTTTAAACAGAGATAATAAAGTTAATGTAAAGTTAATCTAAAATACAGATTCAGAGCCGTTCACATCGCTCTGCTAATGGCTGAAAACAGTGAAAATATTCTAATCCTTGAGCAGAGCTGCAGTCTGTGCCCTGTGTGCCTGTTAGGTGACAGCGGTAATAAGTGTTCATTTAACAGCTTGGTTTAAGAAACAGAGAGCAGCTGGAATGCTCAGTGAAAAGGATGCAACATTTAACATTAATTAAAGGGTCCAAACCAACAACTGCAGAACTACAGTATTGTGTTCGATTAAGCAATTTAGACTCCAGTTTAGATTCAGTCCTGTTGGGTATGATTCTGCAGCCTCAAAATAACTCCAAACAAAGATTCAATCACAATAGGAACAAGGGCTCCTACAGATCATGGTGTGATCGCCACCGAGCCCTGAATTCAGTATTATAGAGGTGAAAACTGAGGCAGCCTGACTTCACAGAGAAGCTGTGACAAGTTCTCCAAGATGCAAGAACAGCCATCGTGCCGAAGCAGCTTAAAAAAACACCAGTTACTCAAGTGTACTGAGAATTGGTGCAGTTTAAAAGACGAAATCACCAAATATTGACTTCGTATGAAGATGCCTGATAAACATTAACTAAAGACATTTATTTTGAAAGCATTGCCACTTTGCTTTTGTTGCCTAAAACCTTTGCACAACCCTGCATCTTCTCAGTTAATGAATTTCATGACATCCTCCATCCTACCTGTCAGTGACAGATCAGAAAAGAATCTCTGGAGGAAACAGAGGACAGACTGAGGCTGAGGGATTTTACAGACTGACGGTTGTTTACCAGCTCGGACCAGGTCGGCCAGCAGTCCGCTCCACTCAGTCCTGAACTCGTTGGCTCCAGTCAGACTGCCGTCGCCTCCGATCACGCACAGGTTGGTGATGCCCAGCTTCACCAGGTTGCAGGCTGCCGTCATGCGGCCCTCCCTGCTCCTGAAGTCCTTGCAGCGGGCACTGCCGATGACGGTGCCTCCCTGACACATGAAGGGCAGACTATATTACTGGGAAATAAAATTCTGGTAAGTTATAATCCCAGTCCAGTCATGTGAATCAGAGCAGCTTGTTGACATGCATTCATTCACATCCAGTGAGGTTACACCATGCTCTGGGTAAATGCACCTTAGAAGCAAATTCTCCCCGACTCGTGCTCACTGCACTGCTCTACATGAGCGTTCACATGTGGTACGTTCTCTTCTGCCAGGCCGCTTTATTTAGACACCAGAGACGATGTAAAGAAATGTGAATCACAAGCTCCGCAGTATCATTTCATCTCTACTACCCTTCAGTCATAAGGCAGCTGTTCAACGTCATCACTCAACTAGAGTTACCACCTCGGTTGTATTTCTCCAGCAACCAGTCAACTTGTAGTTTACATTCACTGTCCTGAGTCATGGAGTTGGCTGTTGGCCAGAAGAGTAGGTTTTGGCACAACATGATGATGTCACTGTGAAATTGACCTTTGACCCTTTGGATATAAAATGTCACAGTGCAGACTGATTGGTTTGTTATCATGTTTGTCTCCCATCTGCTCTGCATGAACGCTGCCTGCAGTTCAGCTAAAAAGTCCTGTTGGCTGCAGGTGAGTCATTCATGGCTTCATAGTTGTGCTACAAAGTGTTTTTTGTTTAATTCACTTTTTTCCCCAAAAGTTTAAATGAGACATTCAGAATGGATAGTTTGATAAAACACTACAATTTCTAAGCTTAGATCTTTTTTTCTAATGGAACTACATGTCACATAATTACTTCACTGACACTGAAAAATGTAAAATATGAAAATATGAGGATATTCTCAATTGTTAAGTTTCTGGATCTGGTGAATGGTGTCATTTTGTCATCCCTTTTAAACCTGCCGGCAGATTGTGGGGTTTAGATGGTTAAAGAGAATAAGTATGATGCTTTTAGACCATTTATGATACCTGTTGAGTTGTTATTCCTCAAGAAAATAATAAAATAAAAACCTCAAATGATGCTTTTAGATCATTTATGATACCTGTTGAATTATTATTCCTATTAAAAAATAAAATAAAAACAACAAATGAAACCCAAACAATTTGCTTAGCAAGACACTAATAAAATATTTTTTTTGTATAATGAGTGAACGCGCCCTTTAATAACACAGCCAGACATGCATTTTTAACTCTCATTCACAGTCTTCCTCCTTGTGTGTAGTGTTATATTGTGTGACTTTGTGCTTATTCATTTGACGTCACTCACCAGCTGAAGCATCATAGAAACACTCTCCCACGTGGCGGGCCGAATGTTTTCTCCTCCATCCACCAGGCCCTGGTAGCCCTGCAGCAGCACACGACAACACAGTGAGTTTTATTGAAGCTTTTAAGTTTCCGTCTCTGATTTATTTGCAATATTATGTTGTGTCAGTGTACAGAAACCTCCACGCAGCGGATACCTCATGAACAAAGTAGACTTTGGCTCCAGTGTAGAGACCAACTCTGACTGTCGCTCTCACAGCGGCGTTCATACCTGAGGCACACAAACGGCACAATCTGGTTTGATTTACACACAAGAAATGTCAGATTCTCCTCATCAGATATCAAACGAAGACCTTTCAGCTCCATCTTAACCTTTCAGTGACTCTGGCTTGCAACGGATGAGACAAAAATAGTTCATAGGGGGAAGAGGACAGGAGCTGAGATCAGGCGACTGTAGGTCTTGTGTACCATCTCGCCCCCCCCTGGATGTCCGCTACACTAAAGGCCACTGTGAGAGGTTGTGTTGTGGCAGGCCGGCATGTCGCAGCTCTTGTTTCACCAGACAGCAGCTGTGGATTTAGGGGGCGTTTCTCTCCTCCATACCAGAAAAAGGTCAGCGCCACTAAAATTAGCCACAAAGATGTAAAATAAGAGAACACACAAGGGGGCACAAGAGGCAGATAAAGCCTTGACAAAAGGTTAGAAGATAAAGATCGAACAGGAAAATGAGACGTCACCCGGATGAGCTTTGATGGACGTCAAACTTTAGATTTACCAAAGACAAGCAACTTGAAAGAATAATATATTAAAGAATCTTAGATGAAGCGGACAAACCTAATTTTAATCTGAACCAGTTTTGTTGCCATGCAGGTTTTCACATATGAAGGATCTGACTTGGTGCTTCAGTGCATAACATGTAGGTTAAAAACAGTGTCACAAGTCAGATGAGCAGCAAGTGTAACCACGTAATTATAAGTAATTAAAGTAATAGAAATACTTCCTGTGTGCAGAAAAGTGCAAGGTTACAGAGTCTGTACGCTGCTGCTGTTTTTGTGAGAATATGAAGCTTTGACACCTCAGTGCAGTGAACCCTCTTCTCATGACTTCAAATAGGACTTTCAGCTAAACATCCATCTCCCTCTGACAGCTGGCCTTCAACCGTGACACTCTGACAGCTCTGAAGACATGCCGCTCGCCCTTTCTGTTCTTTGGCTTCAGATCTTAAGACGTCGTGCAGTCGGAGCATTAGCGTGACACTTTCTTGGCCTCCGTGAGACAGATTTCCACAGCTGCTTGGGATTCGGTGTTGACGCGACAGCAGGGAAGATGCTGCCTCTTCATTCATTTAAACAGAACAAAGCTGCGATTCCTACTTACCTTGGGCATCTCCTCCTGACGTCAGCACGGCGATGGACCGGCCGAGCCCCATCTTGGTGGGGTCCACGGTGGGATGGAGATCATGGGACATGTTTCCAGAGGAACCGGGCAGACAGGAGGCCTCGATTAAAGGGGAGGGGGGGAAAGCAGAAAAGATAGAGTGCTCTTCCTTCACTCTCTGCTTGTCAGGGGAGTCACGAGAGAAGGCGCAGGCTTTATAGACTACAGTTCCTGATCCTGCCCCCTCCCACTGATACCCTCCACCACTCACTCACTCACAGAGCCCGACTAAATATAATCAGGCCCGGTGACCACCTGCAGTGGACACACAGGGAAACACATAACGCAACAAGCACATGCATCTCAGTTCTACTAATAATACAGTGCTGTGTGAAAGTAATACATAAAAAAGCAAAACAACAGCAAACTGCATTGATAACTGGCTGCAGCTGGACTGGACACACTCAAGCTTGATTACCAGCAGCCCCGATCAATTAAATCATCATTTAGATGACCCAGAAGCAGAAAGATCTCACTTGTAGGATTCTAAAGTTGTTGTTTTTTTAAAGCTCTGGGATTCTACAGGGTGACATAAAAAAATGGAGAAAAAATAATGAACCTTGTTTGAAGTGTGGAAACATTTCATCCAGGGAGTCAGAAAACATCCAAGGAACTGCAGGCCTCTCTCTCTCTCTGCAGTAAAGGTCAGTGATCATGACTCCGCTCTGTCAAAGACAAGCTGAAAACACCGCAAACCCAGAAGAACTTTAAGACTGGATTTCACCACAAACGCACCTTGATGATGCTTACAGGAAGCATGAATTCTGCTCTCGGACAGAACATCCTAAAGGTAAACATCACTCCGCCCACGCAACACAACAGTAATCCCAACTGTAAGAATAAATCCACTTCTGTTTGACTCAAAAGGAATAAAATGAAAGAGACAAGCTCACTGGGCAGAGGGAAACACTGTTCAACCAGGTGAAATAATATTACCTGTGGACAGGAGAGATTTGGCATTTGACAGAACAAAACATAATGAGGTAAACTACAAGAGGAAAGGAGCTTGCAGGTGTTATTAAATCAAATAAATATAACAAAAGGAGAACTTTTAAGTATGGCTTTCTGGAAAAAAGACAAAAATAACACTAAAACCTCAGCACCAAACCTTGAAGCCTGCAGTCCTCGGGTGGTTAGATAGGAACCTCCACACTAAAACAACAAGCTCATCACAGAAATGACATCAAAACCACAACAAGAAGCATGTTGGCTTGTCGCTCATATTAAATGAGAGCTGCCCTTTAAGTCGAGCTGTTTTTATAACCTTTAAGTGCCCAGTTTTATCCTTTGGATCAGAGGGCTGGCCTCGGTGCACAATCAGGACCCTCCATATGCTGGGTGGGAAGAGCCACACCTCAGGACCTGAAGCCGATCTTGTGCAGGAGACCACGCATCCTCATCTGCATGGATACCATTAACTATGAAAGAGAGAGAGACCAGGGCACAGCTGGAACTACAGCTGAGTAACAGAGATCTGGTATGAGTCTAGACCTGGTTAAGATGCTGATGCAGAACCTGAGAAGATCAGCTCATGCTCAGAAACGCTCCAGTGTAGCTGCAAAGAGGAGTGAACCAGAGCAGCAGCACACACGTTAAAGGTTTTGTAGATAACATTCCGTCTGTATTTAATTTCAACTTCAATTTTCAGTGTATGTGTCTTTCTATTTGTCTATGATTTATTTTAAAGTTGCTTACCTTGTGTGTGTCCGGTGCTCATGCTTCCTCCCATTGTGTGTCTTCCCGCCCTCTTCGATCTGTGTCACCTGTTTCTCGTCTTCCAATCAGCCCATGTATGTGTGTGTTCTTGTTTTACTCTGATAGTTGGTCTGCTGGTTTACCTGCCTAACTTCTTACCTGTGTTCCTCATCCTTTTCTTTCCCCCCCTGTTTTACTGTGTCTTTCTCAAGTTTGTTCCCCAGGCCTATTTGGGCTTTTGCTTGTCCTACGACATGCTTCATGTGTCTGCAGTTAAGTCTTCTCCTGACTTCCCGTCTCATAAGTGATTTAGTGATTACTGGATAACTGTTTTGCTTTGACAGACAAATCATTGACGTTTCCTCAGGTGTCCTTTGTTTCATGTTTATGATCCAACACAGTTATGTATGGAAAACAGTAGTTTATTTTCATGGCATGGTATATAAAAAGCAATCAAATAATTGCGAAGATTTTGAAGTAAATATGTTACTACTTTGGGAATTGTCACATTTCAAAGATGAGTTTGACAACAAAATCTGACTTCACCATCTCTTAATCATACATCGAAGCTTGAATGCCTTTCTTGCCTTCATTTAAGCAGAAATTCAACCCCTTTTGTTTTCCTGAACAGTTGCACATTGTAGTTGCACAAGCACAGCATCGACTCTTTGCTTTTGTTTGACATCTACGAGTCCAAATGAAAACTGTCCGTCAGAGAGGAGCTGATTCAGTAGCAGAGTGCGTTTCACATGTCCTAAACTGTGTGTCGCTACAGGACTGTCTGAACAGGAGACCGCATCACATGACTGAACATGACGCTGACATGCGCACGCTGTTAGGTGTTTCCAGAAAAAGGCTTGAACTCTACATTTGGCCCAAATGAAATTTAGGAAATGCACGATAATATGGCAAGAATCTCTGATTAGTGCTGCAAGTGATGAACAGTGACGACAGTTAAAGGGGTACCTCAGGGTTTTACCTCCACAGCACAGAACACAGCAGTGATTTAACTATTCCATAACAGCCATCATTACTTAAACCTGTGTTTACTGTGACAAGTCAAAATGTCTGCCATTAAACACGCAATGAGACACGAAAAATTTTTTCTTGTATTTTACAAATGTTTTCATTCTTGTGAATTTACATGTCAAATGTAAAATAGCATTAAAAACCTGTAACCATAAAAAATAACCCATAAAAATTCATTTTTTAAAAGGAACTGTCAACTATTTTTAATTTATTGTAATTTTAAATATATTTCCTTTTTATTTAATATATGAAATTGTAAAATTCAAGCTTATTAATGGTAAATGGTCTGCACTTATATAGCGCTTTATTACTGCTAATATATTTCTAGAATTAGACCCAACTGCTCACAATTAAAAGATAACGAAGAACTGGTTCAGTAATTTTACATAGATTTGTTTAACTGAGAGAAAGCTTACATCAGGGCTCTCAAACTCGTAGCCTGGGGGTCAATTGCAGCCCCCTACTTGACATCAAAGTTTAGTGTTAGTGCGGCCCGTGTATTTTTCTCAAACGCACCTGCGTGAGCCGTTGCCCTGGGCATTTTATATTTTTATCACTTGTGGGCTACCATAGCTCAGGCTCGTGACAGCAACGTGAATTAGCAACGATAGTCACTTGAAACGTGACTTGGGAGCGTCACTGAGTGGAAGGAAAATATATCCCGTCACCCAGTACAAATGCTTTCTTTTTTTTTTATATCTGTGTGAAAAGCTCTTCTCCTCCATGAACTTTATTAAGTCAAAGTACAGGTCCAAACTTACTGATGAGCACTTTCAAGCCATACTGAGGGTCTCAATTGCTTTCTCTCTCAAGCCAAATGTGGCTCAGCTGTGTAAGAGGAAGCACTGCCAGGTCTCTGGCAGTAAGGAGTGGGTCAGAGAAGCCCATGTTCTGAAGAATGTTCGTGTTCTGAATTGTTATTAATAAAGATTGGATCAGTTGTACTTTTTCTGGAATGCTTGAAAACCTTCTTTTTTAAAAACAAAAATACTTGAAACCCTTTCTTTTTTTGAATACTTGATGCAGCCCAGCCTCACTCCATCTCGAGCAGCCCCCAGGTAAGTTGAGTTTGAGACCCCTGGCTTACATCATTACAGAACAATGTTAATGAATGTGTTTTTATCATCAGTGTATAACATCTATAGGCTTTGGGAAACTTAAAATAATTTATATATCTATATGCTTTGATATGACTTCATGTATTGTCTCTATCTACATGTGTTATATATAAAATTAAGGCCAGAAATAAATTTTAAAGCAAAAATACTGTATTATTATAACATATTAGGGGTATTTGTACTTGATTTTTTATATACAGTATGCAATAGGGGACTCACTAAAGACAGACTTAAAGTAAAATGTGAAAAGATCAAAGTCAAGCTTTGCATTTTAACATGGAGGTCTAAGATTGGACTCACTGCAGATCTATACAATCCTAAGATATTTTAAAACCAAGTTGCATCATGTACATAAGAACTTCACAGATATTCTTTCCAATCTGAGACACGCACACAGATTATGATAACTGATAAAATTATTATTGTTTCTTTATTTATACAGGTAATCTCATTGGACACTGGGTTTCATTCTCAAGACAGTCCTGTTCGCAAATAACATTGGTGTTTTACACACTACAGGACATTATTGAGATTTTTGTGCCTGAGGAAGTCACCTCACTGGGAAGCCGCTGTAAACAAAATGGAGACTGTAGAGCCCCAACTTGCTGTAATAATAATTCTTTACAGTGAAAAAAAAAACTAAAGCAGAGAGCTGCACAGTCTGGATGAGCCTTGCCTTGCTTTAGAAGCCACCACAAGTGGTCGTTTAGTTTTTGTCACTTTCACATTAGCTTTATTTTTCACCGTCATGTTTGTAAAGCAGCTCAGAATGGACAAATCAAACACTGGCTCCAGAGGGAGGCAGTCGCAGTTTTACGATGACGGTCACTGTAGGTTCTCCATGTTTGGAAGAGAAGTGGTGACATTGAGTTGGTTGCAATCTGTAAACTCACCACTAGGTGCCGCTAAATCTGACACACGGACCTTTAAACAACTGAAAGAAAAACACTGTCCAGCAGTAACATCAATTTATTATAAACACTGTACATTGCAATCACTTTCCATCCACCCAATAAGGTTTGTTAGAAACAACAATGCTTTGAGGCTTTCTAATTCAAATCTTCACTATCCCTATAAACACTGATCAGGTCTTCACTGAGCTTAAAAAAACAGATTTTTCAACATACATCTTTGGACTAAACATTGTTTCTAATCTATTTTATTGACAAACAAGAGCTTCTGCAGTGTAAGAAAAACTTCTTTTTTGTTAATTCTAGAAAGCATATATTGATCTGGCAGCGACAGTGTTGGACAAACAGTTGTATTGAAAAAGTCTCATCAGTACACTGAGGTCACTTTTCACAGTGAAACAAATACTTGTAGTGCAAATCACCTCTCCTGCAGCGGAGAGCTGTGTGGAGACGGAGGACCGGACGAGAAGTCAAAGTCAATTGGAACGAATCTCTGGAAAACAAAAGGAAGATTTATTTTAACTTATTTATCTGAGCATATGTTCAGAGAATCTGGAAGTTCATGTTGAGATGGGTTTTTTTAAAGTTTTTTTTTTGGCCTTTCTGCCTTTATTGGATAGTGTAGTCAGAGAGAGACAGGAAAGTAGGGGAGAAGAATGGGGGGAGGACATGTGGGAAAGGGTCATGAGTGGGATTCGAACTCATGACCTCCACATTAGGACTGTAGCCCTGCACATGGGACACCAGCTCTACCAGGTGAGCTATAGCAGCGCCCCAGTGTTGTGATGTTTTAAAGTGTCCTGTGTACATCAATAATGGACGTCATTTTGGAGATATTTTGGTGCAAATAGTTCAAATCTTCCTCCTTTGCATTGTGGGAGGAAAAACAACACACTCAAAAGTTTCTGTGCTGATTTTCTCAGAGTATACGTCGCTTATAGAAAGTATTCTAACAACCCTTTAGTTGACTCTGGCATTAAGACTGTCTTTTTTAATCAGAAAATAGCCACATTCCATCTACTTTGATTCAGTGATGTTCAGCAATATTAAAGAATAATGAATAGTGTTCGGTGGTACTTGTGAAGACGCTTCTCGCTCAACACCTGTTTGGAGTTGGTATGTCATGTAGGATCGGTTGGGACCTGCATTATCTTTGTACTGAACAAACAGATCACACGATGCTTCCTTGAGCATCACCAGTGTTGCAGTGGACTAACCCAAATGACACTAACCATGACAAGAAGGAACCAGACAGAATTGACAACGTGCGATGGTCAGTGTATTTCCTTTAACTTCCCATCCCAAACTGCTGTGTCGACGGACACGGCAGGGGAAGTTATCGAGACAGATTTCACAAAGCAAACCTTATGCTGACCTAATTCTAACAAGGTCTGACATGGTGAACATCCATCTTATGTTTTGTGGTAGTTTGTTAACTTGTCAAGTAAAGGCTCTAAAGATATGAAAGTGTTTACTTCTACCAGTCATCCAGCAAGCCTTGCAGCTTGAGAATGTCCAAGCTTTACAAGTCAGTAGTACTGAGCTGCTGTGTACCAGCTGAGGAACCAACCATTTTTGTACAATCTTGCCTCCTTATTGCCTTCTGCTTCTAGGGAGTCACTTGGAAGGTATATCTACTTTCTAGAGCTGCTTTTGCAAACTCTAAAATGTCTCAGCTATAACAAAGCCCATCAACTGTTCTGTTATTGGCTGCAAGAGTGAACACAAGAGTCTTCATGCACTCTCAGCACCTGGGGAACTGAAGACTCAGTGGACTACTTTTATTTTTGGCTAACATTACGATTAGCTTTGATTGTATGACCATACGTCAGAGCTCTGTGAAAACTGTACAGCTGAGGAACATTCTGAGATGCTGGAAACTTAACACTGATTTGAAATAAACAAAGAAGGATGGGGTGGTTTTCTGTGTTTTCATGTTGTGCTTTGGTGCAACCTAAACTCAGCCAGTGTTTACATCTATTCTCACTAATCCTGTCATTTTATTACAGTTTGATTCCCAAAAAATCTGTTCTCATTTATATTTTTCTGTTTCTGTTGTCAGACAATGGAACGAGTATGAAAAGTGACAGAATGCAGCTCATTAAGACTACATGTTAACCAGCAGTCACGTCAGAGTCACTTCCAAGCTGCTGCGTTGCATCACTGATTTCATTACTATGACATTGTCTGACAAGCTTACCAAACATATGAGTTTAAAACAATGATTTTGCGGTGAATGTGGTGATATTTCCACGTAAAATGATTAATCAGAGAGAAAGTTAGAAGTGACTGATCTCCCATACACTGTATTGGTTGCTGTGTGGCCAATTTAAAACCAGGGGATACACAGTCAAGGTAAAATGAACCATCTTTAAACTGAAAGACGTACTTTGGGGACATGGGATTTTAAATAATTTGCTGAAAAGGGGCACAGTGTGGGATCTTAAACCCTAAAACCAACAGCAGGGATTTCAGGAAAAAAGTGCTACATATATCACTGTTAATACTCACAGTCGACTCTTCAAAGTGCAAGATGGAGGCCAGCGGGTTTCCACAGCGAGGCCGAGGAGACAGACACCCGGGATGAGCTGGGACAGACACTGAGGTGTAGGTGGCCACCTCCTCGTCCATACGTAGCTCCTCCAGCGGAGGAAGACGTTTACGCAGCATCGCCGCTATAGGACTCAGAGAACAGGTCTTCTGAACACCGAGGTCTGTAGCAGGAAAAAGTTACAATTTAAAAAAAAAAAATATCATAATCACTACAAGATTAATTATTAAAGGGAGTGTGAGATGTGAGTGGCACCTCTGTGCAGACGCTGAACACAAGGGTTGGTCTGACTGGTTGGTTCTGACTCAGTTGACGTGTCATTATGCACTGGCTGCAGCTTTCTCTGCTCAGATGAAAGTAAACCTTGGTGATCCTGCTGAGCTGAGATCTCCTGCTTCTTGAAATGTGGGGCTCTGATTAGCTTTTTGCCCGTTGAGAAAAAAATGACAGATTCCCTGTGTGGTGCTTGTAGGAACATCTGTCCTCCCTCAGACTTCTGCTCCTCCTCCTCCTCCTCCTCTTCATGACTGTTGGTCCTGCTTGTCTCTGGCTTTTCTTCATAGTAGGATTTAGTCTAGAGAAGTGGAAGAAGAAACAAAATGAAACCCAGTGATTTAAAAATAAATAAATCTAAACTTAACTCAGTATGGATCTCTGTTTGGCTGTTTCGGGTTTCAGTTCTTACAGGTGAGGCTTGAACTGGGAGCTGCTCTGCTTGTGTGTCAGAATCTTTGTCTGTCACATTCGCGCTTTGCTCATCTTCTTGGTCATCAAATAATCTCTGGACAACCTCCTGCTAAGAAACAAAAAATAGTACATGTATGTTTATTAAGTATGTTTATTTCTGGTAATATATATATATATGCGCCTTTTGTTCGGGAGTACATTTTGTCGTCATTATAAATCCATTACCCAAAATCTCTAGAATGTCAAATCCCACTTTTAAAATATTTTAGAATTTCAACAAAGGCATTAAATTTCAAGGGCGATTATCTGAGTTTGGAAATCCAAGGTGTGCCTACTAAAAAAGACAGTACCCTTTTTGCATTTTCAGATCATCAAGAATATCTGAACATTTACCTTTTCCCACCCAGAGTTGGTACAACCTTACAAACAGTTCAACATTACGTTACTTTGTTTTACACATCTTATTCAAAAATTTGAAATAAAAAATGCCAACAATTAACCATCAGCAGTCACCGGATTCTGTCAAAAAAAAAGAAAAAAAAAAGTTGCACTTCTAAGCACAACTGTTAAGCTATGACTGACTTGGCTGCAACTAATGCTTATGCAACAAAAATTCAGGGACTTTTCGGCTGAACTGCAGGCTGTGTTTTCATATACCCAACAGAAACAATTTAAAAAAACGCATGAGGTAAAATATCTGGGGTATGTAGAGTCACCATTTCATTTTACCCAGTAGTGGGAACACCGGTAGGCACTTGGAAAAATGCTGTAGAAGTTGATTTTAGAATTTAAAGAAATCCACCTTTTTCTTTTGTAATGATTTATGGCATTATAACTGTGTCATACTGCAGAGAATACATTTTTGAATTCTCTCTACTTCTACTCATGGTTGTGCTGTTTCCATAGAAGTGCATGACTTCCCACTGGGGTGGAAATGAGGCCACAGTGAGTAAAAATGTGACAGCAGCAAAAAATGTCCAGAAACAGCCTGTGGTTTTACAGGCTTCAAATGTTGCTGTTTGCTTATAAAGCTCCCTTTAACATTTAGTTTACCTGAAAGAGTCAACAGTTTTAGCTTTAAACTGTGCTTGAATTTTATACATACATCTCTTTCGTTTCCCTTTTTTGTTTTCCTAATAAATATAATGTAATACAATAAAGAATATAATACATTTCTGTAAAGCACATTGGACACACTATAAATTTGACATGATTTTCTCCTCTCACCTCGTGGTGCGGCTGAAGGTTGTTTTTGCAGCTCCTGAGTCCGGGAGTGCCGTACGGTGACTGTTGAGTCGACAGATGCCATTTCTGAAAGCAGCAGCATCGTGAGATAAGGCAGCGACTGGACGACATACAGTGTGCCAAACGGACAGAGTGTGAACATACAACACGTGTATACCGACCGTGGCAGACATGACGGGCTGGTGTTTGGTGTCGCGGACCCTCTGTGGAGTCCATTTCTTCAGCGGAGTCTCTTTGAGTGGTACCGCTGAGGAGGAAACAGTCATGTCACGTCAGGGTAAAAGGACGGAGAGATAAGGATGCATTAGGTTTTAGAAGATAACAAGAACAACGATGCTGAATCTTACCTACTGGTCCGCCAGTCGCCTCTGCACGAGCTTTTCTAACCGGCACTCTCTGAGCCTGGGGAAGGAAGCAGCACATTAAAACAAACTGTTTGCAGGCTTGCTCCATTGCTTTGCAAATTGCACCAAAAATACAAGAAGTAGGAGGTGGCGTAGAAGTGAAAATACATTTAACGTGCTCATACCGTGTAGATTGAAGTGCCTCTGCCTGGTGGACATTCTGAGTTTCGGGGTGTGGCACCGACAAGCCCTCCAGCTTTCACCCCTTCGTTCTGGAGGATACTTTGCAGTGCAGCGGCGTCCGGGGAGAACAAGGGGTTAACTGTAGCGGGTCCAGCTTTTTGTCGACTTTTCATGACGGACACTCGCTGAGGCTGCGGATCAAAACGACTATTAGACACAATCGCAAAGTGCATAACATTAATTTAACACTAACACAAAAATAACCAGTTGAACGCTAACTGGTGCCCTCTGAACCCAAAAAAGGCACAAAACAGCAAATGGAAATGGTTTAAGAGCATTGTAGTAAGTAAAAAATAAGAAACAAAAAAGGAAGAAGGTTATAGGTGCAGAAGGGAAAACAAAGTGAATGTGCTCATACGGTGTAGATTGAGGTGCCTCTGCCTGGTGGACAGACTGAACCTCGAGGGGTGGCGCCTACAGGCCCTGCAGCTTTCACTCCTTCGTTCTGGAGGATGCTTTGCAGTGCAGCGAGGTCCGGGGCGAACTGCACCGACTTCACTGACGCTGTGAGAAGAGAACAGAGAGCCCACATTAAGTTGACATGAAAAGGGCCAAATTAATTTACATTGCATTTTTTGTTGTCCACCTTTATTCATAACAACGTAACACTGACTGCTGTTGTGTTTTACTAAAATTAAGTTGTTTGTTTACCCCCAAATACATATAATTATAAAACTAATATTTGGGGGTTTTTTTGACTCCAAAAGACTAAGTAAGGTATTGCTTTTCCAGCCTCAAGACGAGGTTGAGAAATCATGAAGTGGGGAAGCAAGCTCTGTTCAAAGGCGGCAACATCAGCCTGATGGAATCCAAAGTCCATTCATTGATACGTCGTTTCATCAAAAGCCAAAGAGTAAAAACAAACACGGTTGTACGGGGGTCACTGGTTGAACAGCCAGGAAGTTTGCTGGACTAGTTAAAATGTAACAAAACACCATTTCCCAAATTTGTGGCTAATTTGACCCCCACAAAAAAATGAACTACTTCTACTGTGATCACATGTTGTATAAAAGCACACATTGCGTTTTCTTATGCTGACCTGTCAAGGGTCCAGTTTTTTGTTGAGTCTTCATGACGGACACCCGCTGAGGCTGTGAACGAGACGATTGTGGCACAAATTCACAAAATATATAACTTTTAAAACACTCTAAACCAATTGCAACCTATCAAGTAGAGGAATTAAAAGATACTTTGAAGGCGGCACTATGAGATGAGTATCGTAAATCCTGCTCACCAGATAGTTATATGGTTTAGAGTGTGGTGTTGCAGATGCCAGTGATGCGACACTGACTCCCTCATTCCGGAGGACACTGAGTAAAGCTGCATGGTCGGGCTGAAATTTCTCCCCTTTGTTTGAAATAGGTAAAAAACAATCAAGTCGAGAAACAGAAGACAAAATAAGTGTGTGTATAATCAATGATAAGCTACAACTGTGGTAAGACTCGTCCATCAGCATTGATAATTATGATAGCATCAAGATCAGATGCAGACAAGTTACTGCAGGTTAAAAAAAAAACTGAACAGAACCTGCATGTATCTGACAAAGTGAAGATGATCACGTGCAAAGGGGAAGCTCAAAAGTAATGTAGCGACAACACACTTACCACTGAAACCCTCTGAAAGATCGTCCTGTGCGGTCAGTTTCGTGGTCTGGCTGACTGTCTTGGATGAATCTTTGAGACTGAGCAGGTTCATGTTATTCAAACAGACTTCTGCACTTAGAGCAGGCTGCACAGAAGAAGCAGCCATATTTTGATGCATCGTGTTGTCAGGTTTGGATAAAGTGGCTGAAGTCTTAAAAGTTTTGAAAGGATCAGTCTGTCCTAACAGGTGGGCTGAACCTTCTGTAGTCTTTTCATGAGGGTTCCCTTCCCCACCTTTGATGAAGTCCCCATTGCGATTTAATGAAGATTGATGTTTAGTAGGTTTTGCATTGCATACGTTGTTTTTAGGTGGGACAGGGCGAGCAACAGTCTTTGATTTTGAAACAGTTTGTTGATTTTCGGTTGCTATTCTAGTGTTTTTAGGCTGGGACAGGTTGAATGGTACCGGCCGGGTGCATGGCTTTTTCTTCTTAGTTTTCCCCTGCAGGAAAATGATAAAGAATTAAGAACGCAAGAAAAATGCAATAATATAAAAACTGTTAAAAAACAGTCTACAGGATGGGAGGAAGGCACTTACAGCCAGAGGTTTCTCCTCCCATCTGCTGTGGGACTGGCTGAAGTCGTTGGGAGTCTGAAGAGGAAGGGACTTTGCAAGCACTGGAAGTCTGCTCACACCTGGTCGCACAGGTGCCTTCTTACTGATTTCTGAGTTTCCAGGAGGTTTGTTCTCACTGTCTTTGTTTGAGAGGTGAGATACAGACATGGGTTTGGAAGACTTTGGGTCTGCTTGCCTTTTGTTGTGTTCATTCTTCATTCTGTAGAGAAAAACAATCAGTTTAAAGATAATACATTCAAATAAGAATTAGATATTCAATGTTGATTCCTACTGGTCAATTGATTTTTTTTTTTTTTTTAAAGTCAGCAACTGCGTGAGGGGTAGATTCTGACCGATCAGAACCACCACCTAATTGATTTTATCTCACAAGGAACTGGTGTTATTCATGCATTTTACAGCTCGCAGCTGAACTATTTTAACGCCCTGTATATGGGGTTGACATATTTAAATGATACGTAACCACAGTTCGTTCAAATGCAGCTGCCAGGCTACTTTTACTGTCTTCCTATTATAATTCTACCTCTTTCAAATCTAGCCATAGCTTTACCTCAGCTACCCGTTTCTTGTCATAAACGTTGTGTGTGTGTGTGTGTGTGTGTATATATATATATATATTTATATATATATATATATAAACATATATATATAAACCCACACATACATATACTGCCTGTTATTAACTCTGTGTCTCCTCCTTTTTCTCCAGTTTGTGCTTTGTTGTCTCCTTTACTGTACCTTAGCTGCATGTATTTCTGGCTCTGGAGCTGTACAGGTCTGATCTGCAGTGTACTTGTGTCGCCAGTTAGTCCAGCGTTTATGTTGTCTGTTTATCTTTGCTACCCTTTTCTCTCTTTTCTTTACAGGATGGATGCTCTCCCTGAACCTGGTTCTCCAGGAAGTTCTACTTCTCCACCGTCAATGTTTCTCTTAACGTTTCTCTTTAAACAAAGGTTTTGGAGCTTTAGATGCTGTCCAAACAAAGGCAGCTGTCAGAAAACTTGTTAATAAACTGCAGTCTACAAATGTGGTTGAAACTTTATAAAATGGCTTACCTCTGAAAGTCACTGTGGATTTTGTTCTGACTTTGCTGACGAAGGACTGAAGAGGAGTCCATATTGATGACAGGAGGGTGAAGCCAGAGGTGAAGGTGTGAATAACAACTGGATACGCAAGAAATGAAAACAACAACAACAACAACAACAAAAAACAAATGAAAAGTTGAGCAACCAAGCATGAAACACTATACTGGCTTAAAGCAAAGTGAATGTGAAGATGGAGAAAATGCATAAAGCATGCAACGACATAAACAAACTCAGAAAGGCTTCAACAACTGCTGCAAAGTTAAAGACATAGAAAGCTTCATGCAGTGAAATACCTGCACTTCATACACAGAGAACGACAAAACAAATCAGGCGATAAAAAACTACATTACTTTGGCTGACAAGTAGAGACAGTAGTTAAATATTCGCAGAGCACAACCAAGGTGACGATTATCAAACGTTAGCAACACAAGTTAGCTTAAACCGAAGCAGAAGGCTAGCAGCTACATTTAAAGTCTTTCCCCGTTAGCACACGGACAAAACGGACAAAAAGCAGCTCAACATACTTCACAAACTTTAAAAACGCCAACAAGCCTGCGTTACTTCCTCCTGGCGACCTAATTTAGTATTTCCCATACAATTAATCGGAAATGTTTTGGTCTTACAGGCGTTTTGTGGCGATTTAAAGATCCCTTGTTCGGTCCTTTCACACCACAGACGGCTGTCAACTTCCTGGACTCGCAAGTTTGTAAAAAGCGCGCTTCGCCATTGGTCGCAATGCGAAGCCGTATCAACCAATCACTGCGCGCAGTTTGGTTACGACAATGCTGTCGACCAATGAGCGACGGGTTTTAATAAACAGCTCCATGGCAACGACGCGAAAGTTGTTTTACCACGTGACGGCTTTTTGCCGCGACTTGAGGAGTTCAGGGGAACTTTTCTGTTTCTAATGTGAGAAATCAGAGTTGACCGTTTACATAATCTTAAATAAGTAATCAGTGAATATAATTACTAACCTGGGGCATGAACCAGAAATAACAGAATAACAACAGCGATATAACAATAAGAATAATGATGATAATAATACTGATAATAATGATAATAATACTGATAATAATGCTAAGAAATGATAATGTGTAAACAAAACACATTCCCATAAAGGGAAACTTTGAGTACAGTCTTTCACAGTCTTCGATCTATAATTGGGGGAACCTGTTGGGAAAACAAACAATCTCTATGATAACAGCAATTTAAATCTCATATAGCTCCAACTAAGATGAAGTGGATCCAAAACACTGCTCATTGCAACAAGTAGTTTCAGGCAGCTGATTTGATCTGAGTTGTTATTATTATTTTTTGTTGTTGTTTATTTTTGGTAATGTGTTAGGGGTCTTAACTGGGTAAACATTTCTTCTCACCAGCATCTGTATTTCTTTTCCTAGACTATTTATAGGGTTGGACACCCAAATTACTATTAATTAAAATTAAAATAAGCATTAACAGCCTAGAGAATATATCCATCTCACTCAGGCTGGTAGCTAAAAATAGTTTATTTTACTTTTTACTTACCGTATTTGAATGCTGAATGACATGGCTCCACAACATTACATATGGTTGTTGATCCAGAAGTCAGGACCAAGGCTAACAGGTACTGTGCCCAGTTGTTTATACACAGTGCAACAAAATGTTTTTTTTTCTTTACACAATACCTAAGACTTAAACAGCATTGTTGGCGTATAACTGTTGCCTAATGTTAGCTAAATAACATGTAGGCTATATAAGACGGCACACATAACATAACGTTACTCTGGGATACAAGCAAACTGGAGCTAGCTTGAAGCTAACTGCTAATTACTGACAGGTAACGTGTACTAAACTGCTAAACCTACACTCATAGCTAGCTAGCAGCTAGCTAGTTGTCAAATGAGAAACAACACTTATAAAAGAACCTGGCGTTTGGTTACGTTACCTGAAAGTAAGACACCTAAGCATTATATTTTGTAGAGAGTTAAAAGTTCAAGTAATATTAGTGAGATATCTAATTAGCAACACTTCGCTAACACCTGGAGCCAACAGTTGCACAGGTGCCTGGAGGACAATATTTGAGTATTAAGTTTCACTTTTGTTTGACAGCTGTATTAATTTTGCAAATTAAGGTTTAATTGACAAAACACATGGTATATTTTTAAAACACAATTGCCTATGGTAAAGTAGTACCTGAAAATATTCATAAAAGTCAATTTAACCTCCTTGTTAAACAGCTGTAACATTAAAATGCTGATTGCACCTCAATACAACAGTGATAAGAATTTAGTAGTACAGTTAGGTAATACAACTACAAATAATTATTAGTCTAAGAAACCACATGATGCTCTGAACTGATCCAGTCTAGTCCAACAATGTAATGCAGTCCTTAAAAATGTCAGTTTCACCAACTCCTTCTGAAAAATCAGGACAACAGTCCTCAGATTCACATTAACTCTGTTCATCACGAACTTGTTACTCCATACTGACCTGTGACCTCTGCTCTGTGACCTTACTCTCCATCTGCTTGCTATCATTTCCAGTATAGTGTGTTTCCATGGCATCCATTCTGTTGTACAGAATTGTACAGCTGGAGTCTATCCCAGCTGACTTAAGGTGAAGGCAGGAGACACCCTGGACAGTTCACCAGTCTATCACAGGGCTACACTTAGAGACAGACACATTCACACCTATGGACAATTTAGAATCACCAATTAACCTCAACATGTTTTTGGACTGTGTGGGAGAAAGCCTGAAAACCTGGAGAGAACCCACGCTGCACGGGGAGAACATGGAGACTCCACGCAGAAAGATCCCGGGTGTCCTCACTGGGACGGGAACTGGTGACCTTCTTGCTGCTAACCACCGAGCCACCTTGCAGCCCAGTGATAATAATTCAGTAACCAAATTATATGAAATTTTACAGAATAGCAGACATAAAATAATACAAATAACATTGTTGTCAGAGTTCAGTTCAGAAAGGAAGGCAATGTGGGACACAGAGTTGCTTTAGGACTACAAAGACCAGACAGGCAGACAGAACAGATGGAGCAGGCTGAGGTTCAAATACAAGGCATGAGCTAGAAAAAGTAAAACGCTGGGGAACAATGGAACAGTTTACACTTTACAATAATCTGTCAAATGAATGATAAAGAGATGCATATAAATCTAAAGGACTGATTGGCAGAGTAAAAACAGGTGAGCTGACTGGGATCAGGTGAGGTGGATGAGAAACACAGAGATCCTCTGATGAGTGGCTGGAGTAATACAGGGATGAAAACTCTCAAAAACCATCATAGTAGCAACAGAAAATTATTTAATGTTTAATCAATGCAGGAGAGATTCTGAATACGAACATTTAGAGAATGCCAAGGACTTGTCATTTAGAAGTTGATTATTATGTTCTTCTACAGGTACTTTTTCTGTTGTTTTCTTAAAGATCCGAGTGCTTGTACCACTGGAAGGCAGCCTGAGAACATGCAGTAAACAATCAGACCCTCCCTCTGTGTCTCTGGTTGACCAGCAGGTGTCGCTGTTAGAAGACTGGTAAAGCTTCATGTCTGGCTGACAGCAGCAGCACAGCGTGGGTGTCTGCCTGTCACCCAGGGGCCCGTGTCAACAGCAGAGGGAAGAAGAAGAGACGTGGAGGAGGAAACCAGAAAATAACGCCGCTGCAGACATGGACCTACGGTCTGAGCTGCTCAAGTCCATCTGGTACGGTTTCACGGCCCTGGATCTGGAGAAAAGTGGGAAAGTGTCCAAGTCTCAGCTGAAGGTGAGTGAAGGCTCCTCCACCTGCGAGATGGGACTAGAGGAAACTTTTTCTTTTTGTCTCTGATGATTGGCTCCCTTTGATTGTGCTCCTTCATTTACTACCTCAGTTCATATTTTATCTTGTGGGCTCACTGAAGACAGTTAATGAATATGTTCAGTGAACTAAAATGTCACAAATGCTGTGTCGTTTAGTCAGCGTAGATTTAGATTCTGTGCTTCAGGAAATAAGGTTAAGTGTACTCAGCCTGCTATTACTTATCATCATCGTCAATATTTCCTGTGTGAAGCTCTTTTTTCAGTCACATCGCGTTCAACAAGGAACAAATGTGTTCCCCATATTTCGAGTAAAATACTTTCACTGCTGTAAGAGGGCACAATATGCACCTCTGTCTGGCAAGAGCACGAGAGTAACAGTTTGCTCTCAGTCTGTATATGAATGGGAGCCCTCATCGCCAAGCTGTGCTCACACTGGGCCTCGATGTACCAGCTTGTAGTGCAAAGGGACCTCTGGCACTGGAGAACAGCCTGTTGAATAGAGTATGTTCACAACATGAGCCCGTGCACGTCAAAGGAACATTGTCACAGTGAGAGCGAGGACAAAGTGGAAACATGTTGGTGATCGTTGTCTCTTGCCACAAGGCTTCAACGGATCCACTGTATTTTTGTTGATCTCATTGTTATGTCACTTGGTGTGGCTCAAACTCCATTTCCAGCAGCCTCCCACGTTCCTGCGCTGTGCTGACCGGTGCTCCTGGCTCGCAGAGAGGCAGCCTCATGACTGGGCTTATCCCCCTCATGCATGCAAGCCGTGTACAGGCACCATTTTTTTTAGATATACTCGAGGCGAGCAGTTTGCATGCAGTGGCCTCAAAACTGACAGATGTTGTAGAGCGCTGGAGACAGGAGACAGGATGTGGTTATGGCTCAACACACAGAGACTGGTTGTCTGATAACACGCGTCAGATATCTCAAGATGTTGCACAGTGAAGAAATAAAAGGAGGAGGAAAGGTGTTTATTTAATTAAAAAGCCTTTTGACAAGTAGTAATACCACTAATGCTGTATGATAAGACATAGTAATTTATATCACTTATAGTTTTTTGTGCAATCAGATGTCATTTAAATATACTTGCCTTTAATACTTTTAATTATGTTTATCATTGTATTAACTTTTATACTATTTTGCTGTTTCTCTGTGAACTACTTGCACTGTTTAAATAAAGTTTGATGGACTTTTTAAACACATTTCTCGTACTTAAAACAGTGGTAACGTCTTGCTGACTTTGACCTCATTATATTGCCAAACATATGTGCAAACAGAATTATTTTTAGAAAGATCCAATGCAGCAGAAATGTAAAACTTTAGTTCCCTAAAGATGTTAATCAACTTTTTTTTATTTCAGTTTGTTGGCCTTCATTTTCTGAGAGAATAGCACAGAACCTTTAACTCAACTTAAATACAACAGCATGTAATTTAGCAGAAATCCTGCCAAGAAAGCTTTCCTTAAATGTTTAGCATATGGATTTAGCTCTGCATCTTTCTGTTCCAGTGTTTTTCCATCTTTTTAAATACATCTCTCCTGTGCATTGCAATTTTTCAGGTATTGTCTCACAACCTGTGCACGGTTTTGTGTATCCCACATGACCCGGTCGCTTTGGAGGAGCACTTCAGGGATGACGACGATGGCCCAGTTTCCAGTCAGGGTTACATGCCTTACCTCAACAAATATATCCTGGATAAGGTGATAACAGCACGACTACACGCTCTTTTTGTTGTTTGAAGTGTAATGCAGGATTCTGTTCGATATTTCAACCCCTGTATTTCTGTTGGTGTAGGTCGTGGAAGGTTCTTTTACAAAGGAAAACGTAGACGAACTCTGTTGGACTCTTACGGCAAAGAAAAACTACCAGCCAGACAGAAGCAGCAGCACCATTCTGCCAGAGAGGGACGCTTTTCGGCTCTGGTGCCTTTTTAATTTTCTCTCTGAAGACAAGTACCCTTTGGTGATGGTTCCCGATGAGGTGGGTCCTACCAGATTTCACATGCACAGAACAGATCCTTTAAAAATGTGTTATTTAGAATCTCTCTTTTTAATGACTAGAGAAAAAAGCAACTCATTTTAAAAAACTGCAAGTAACAGTTGTAGTGGTAGCTGATTGTGGCCGTGTGCGATGATGTTTCTAAATGCAGCCACACATATTTCAAGTTATCGTGCTCTGTTGTTGAGTATAACTCTAAGACGGCAGTCAGTAATCTGTGACCTAAAAATGCTGTTGGATCTTTTACAACCACTAAGTACACCGACAGAAACCTTTTTCTTGCCATCATGGAACGCGGTGCTCTTTTCATGCAGCAGTGTGGGCTTGTTTCTCACTTGCAAACCCTCGTTTTGGTTTCCTGTCTTTTTTTTTTCACTGCAGCTGCCAAGAGAAAGCCCCAAATTTCAAGGGCAGAGTAGTTTCAATCGTGCTGAGTTTAAGAAAACACTATCCAGTTTTATTTTGGTATGTGTTTTACACACCGACCGCTGTGCAAAGAAATCTGTGGTGTAATGAGTACCGCAGTGTTGTAAATGCTGTTACTGAAGTACGTTTAAAAAGGAAATAACATAAATTAAGTGTATTGTGTATTTTTCAAGAAGTAGAATTGCACAAATAAGACTTCCAAAGAAATAAACCATTATTATGAAAAAATAAATAAAAATCACCAATGCAGCAGCCGCCGATGCTTCAAATGAATGAGTATTTTTCACTCTTTCACTCTGCAGGTGGAGTACCTCCTGAAGAAGATCTGCATGGCCATGAGCATTGAGTTCAACTGTGTTGAATTAGACGACTTCTTCTCCCAAGAGTCAGTGCAGCAGAGTGGCATTACTGTTTGGGTTTTTCTGGAGATGATGAACTCTGGAAAAGTAACCAGAGGAATTGATAAGAGCATTATCAGCATGGCTATAGAGGAAGTTTACAGGGAGATAGTTGGGGATGTCCTTAAAGAGGTAAGAGACCGATCTGTCAGCAGAAGGCTTTGTTTTTGTTCCTGGCATGCTCCGATTTTTGATGGTATGTGTTTGTGTGTCGGTTTGGGTGCATACAGGGTTATCTGTGGAAAAAAGGTCAGCTGAGGAGAAACTGGAAGGAGCGCTGGTTCACGTTAAGGCCGAGCAACTTGGCCTACTACACCGGGGAGGATCGCAAGGACTGCCAAGGCAACATAGTCCTGGATGGGAACTGCTGCGTGGAGGTAAGCAGCTGGAGATGATCATCTTTCAACGCTGGAGGGAACTGAGGCTTTTAATAATAAATTCTTCGCCAGTTTGAAATGAATACCACTCATTTGCTTCCCTTTGCTGAGTCAAAATATCGTGCTTTATGACAGCGGTTCTCAACCTGGGGGTGGGGACTCTCCCAAGGTGTCGCAAGATGAAGCTAAAAGGACTTCAAATGTTAAACAGAGTGTCTGGTTTTCTTGGAAATTACTATAAAATGTTGCATCTCCATGCCTTGAAAAGGCAGGAAATTAAAACAACAGCAACTATGAAAATTATTTTGGTGGTTCAGTGGGGTTGAACATTTTATTTCTCCTGTTATATGATACATTTAACGTTTAGATACATTTTACTGTTTCACCCTCTGAACTACAAAATTCAACAACGGGTGTGAAAGGTATGAATTACAGCATTTATCAGAGGAAACTGTAAGTATAGACAGAATTATTGGGTTTCCCACTTGCTCGTCATGTGTGTTATGCTGTTCCACTGGGCCAATTAACGAAATCTAAGATTAAAATCATGATAGTTCATCAGAATGTAAAAAATTGTTAAAATAAATTGACAGGATTCTGGAAAAAACTAAAAATTCTGCCCTCTTTATGCTGACCGAGAAGCCATTAGGCTTAACAAATATGGAGACTTGTTGGTTGGACTGCAGGCAGTGCTTAAACAAGTATGGAAACATGTTAAAAGTGTAAGTAGTAAAATATACAACAGTATTGGTAACACCTACAATTTGTAGCATGTCATTGTTTCTTTAAAATTTTTTGCAAAAAAAATATTCAAAAATACTATTCTTTCTTTTTTTTTTGGGATTTCTGACATCATAGCTGTGTCATATTGCACAGAAGACATTTTTCGTTTTTTCCACTTGTAATTGTGGTTGTGATTTTCCATAGAGGTGCAGAGGTTAATATTGAAGTGAAAAATGAGCCCACATTGTGGAAAAATGTGACCTGAGCAAAAAATGCTCAGAAACTGTTTGGAGTTCAGAAGGTTAATTTTGCTCTGGTTTCTGTTAAGATGCAGAATAAAAGACAAGAGCTGCTTTGGAATAATGACAATACTGTGTCACTAACCACTAAAGACCCCAACCCTCTTCCCCAAAATATTAGAACTACAAAAACAACTAAAAACAACAACAGAACCTCCTTTCTGGCCATCACCTCCCTCAGTCATTTTCATACATTTTTATTCAGTCCCCAAAAGACTCTGCTTACAATAATAATGCAAAAAGGCTGGGAACTGTTAAGGTTATAAAAAGCACATCACTTGAAACTGAAGGTTTCTCAATTTTTCTCAGAAATCTCACATACCTGTAGTAACCAGAACCAATAAGTCTTCCAACCTCAGTCACTCATGTGTGAGCCATACTGAAAGTGAAGCTTGCAGAAGTAAAGACTGTTGCTTTGGCTGTGTGCAACACTGAGTCAGGTTCAGCACTACACCCTACACCATGTGTTACTCCAAAAGACAACAATCAGTCATTCTGAAATTACAATTAAATATTATTTGGCTGTTAAAAATGGATCAGAATCTCCCTTTCCCAGCACTTTTCCCTATTAACCTCTGTATATTTTAAAAGAATGTCACAAAACTGTCAAAAGGATGGAAGAAACGACACATAATGAAGTGAAATGTATTGATTAAATGTGTGTTCCCCTTTTTGAATAGGTGCTGCCAGATCGAGATGGGAAGAGGTGCATGTTTTGTCTTAAAACGCTCTCCAAGACTTATGAAATGAGTGCCTCAGACACCAAACAGAGGCAGGAGTGGACTACAGGTCAGAGGAGACTCACATTCACTGATACAGATCACAAATTGATCTCAAAAATCTTCATCTTTCTTTAAACATCATCTTCTTCGCAGCCATTCAAACAGCCATCAGGCTCCATGTGGAGGGGAAAACGTCCCTGCACAAGGACCTGAAGCTGAAGCGGCGGGAGCAACGAGAGCAGCGGGAGAAAAGGCGACAGGTGAAGGAGGAGGAGCTGCAGAGGCTGCGGGCTTTGCAGGAGGAACGGGAGCGTAAGCTGGCCGAGCTGGAGCTCCTGAAGGAGGCGCAGAAGCAGGCTCAGGCCCTCCTGGAGCAGGACGAGCAGAGGAGACGCCAGCAGCACGAGCAGCTCCAGAGGGCCCTGGAGGTCCAGCTCCGTGAGGCTGAGGAGGTGAGCCACAAGCAATTCAAATGAAACAAAAAGCAGAAAGATAAGAGGATTCACTTCTTTGCTTTGATTTCTTGTTTCAAGGCCCGGGTCAGTATGCAGGCGGAGATGGCTTTGAAAGAGGAGGAGGCAGAGCGGCAGAGGAAAAGGATCCATGAGCTGGAGGAGATGCAGAAGCGTCTGGAGGAGGCACTGCAGCAAGAGATTAAAGCCAGGCTGGATGAGGAGGCCTTCCGTTACGCTCAAGCAGGGTAAAGTTTGCATACAACCAATACAACACGCTGCAAGTAGGGAGGTGTGTCAACAGCAGATTTCAAACTCAGCAGCTGAAATAAGTTCATGTTGCGTTATGTTCCTGAGGAAGTTGAGCTGCCAGCGGAGGAAGTTGTTAAGCGCTGCTGTCCCTCATGTCGCTGCGTTGCTGTTATCTAATGGATTGATCTTGCCGAGCGTCTCGCTGAAGGCCCTGTGTGTCACTTACAGATGATCAGCTTCAAAGATTGTATTCTTTTTTGTGTTGCCTGCTCAGGTTGCTGGCCGAGGAGGAGGAGAAGATGAAGGCCCTGATGAACCTGCAGGAGGAGCAGGAGGAGTACATCGTGAAGACACAGAGGGAGAAGCAGGAGCTGAGACAGGAGATGGAGGCCAAATCTCGGGCCCTTGAGGAGGCGCAGAGGCAGCTGGAGGAGGTTCGTGCCAACCGGCACAGGGTTGACCAGGATGTAGTGGTGAGTTAAAAATAAACACAACATAAACAAGTACAGCGAGCTGATAAGAGCACACAGCTGAAAATAGCATTTTAATAAACCTTATTCCACATTCCAAAGAGACTATACTTGGATGTTACAAGGAGAAATAAAAAGCTTTTCATTCATGGAGATGTTAGGCCTGTGTCTAGTTTAATGGTTAATTTGCTTCATTATTAAAAACTAAATCTCTAGTGTGATAGTGTCGATCAGGTCAGAGAGAGGTCCAGTCCAACACCAAATTTACAAAAACGGCACATGAAAACAGCCAAAGAGCCATGATGAAAAAAAGTACCCAGAACAAGTCCTGACCGCTCATGTTACAGAAATTGTTATCAACAGCAGATAAAGTCATGGGCACTGACCTTGGTGCGACTGCAAACAGGATTTTAATTAGACTATATGAATTCCTTTTCTTTTCATTGCAGCTATAGAAATGTTAATGGTTATTTATGAGTTTTTCAAGACAACTGCAAACTCAAATTTTGTTGCTTCTGGAGGAGCCAAGCTGACAAACGACAATGTCAAACACTGACCTACATGTACTGACAGATAGAATGCCACATACAGTATAAGACACTTTAGTAACATAAAACACAGAACAACAATATAATTTAAGCTTCGATCAACATAGTCTTACTTGCTGTCTCATGTCGAAGCTAAGTTTGTAATTTAGCCAGAGCTGCTCTCTCTTTTAATATGTTCCTTTTTTAAAATTTTACACTTTGATAATGGTGTCACGGGCGAGAGTTATTTCTGCTTTCCTAATTTGGACATGAGGGAGCCAGTACTGCACATAAATAATAGTTTATTAATTCTAATTGGTGCGTTAATTAATTATATGTGCTAAGTGGTAGTTTTTCTCTTTGTGTGTCCCAAAAAAGCAGCCAAATAGCAAAAGCATGGCTGCACGTATTAATCTTTTGTGTGCTTTTTCTTTACAGTTGATTAAAAGGGTTTTTTTTTGTCATGAAGTATGCAGCATTTGTTGTTTCAGTAGCTGATGCTCGATGTTTTAATGAGTTGCGGTTTTCCTCTGGCAGGCTGCTCAGAGGAAACTTCGCCAGGCGAGCACCAACGTCAAACACTGGAACGTCCAGATGAACAGACTGATGCGACCGATCGGACCAGGCGGTATGTGTCTTGTATGCATGACAAGCTGGTGCACAACAAACATTAGCATTTAAAGAACTTCATTTGCAGCTTTGAGTCAGTGTATCATCCCAGCAGAGGTAGTATAAATAATTTCAACAGGTGTCGAAAAAAAAAGAAAAAAGATTACCACTGCATTTTACTGACTCTGTAAATGGCAGGCTTGTTTAAAAAATACATATTTCTGTATTAATGCAACCAACAACATTCGACGTATACAGAGAATAACAGCAGTGTTAAAGAGAGAAGTAAAGAGTAGTATTTCTACAGACAGTTCCTCACAAAAGAAAATAGATGGTAGACATATCTTAAAGTTCATTCTGTTATTATACTTCCTGAAATGTGATTCTTTATTTTTTAACCAGTGGACTCCTTCTTTATTTCCACATCCTCCTGCTCAGAGTGCATCATTAGAGAACTAAATCTGATTTAATTTCACCGCTTTGTTGCTTTTAGAGAAGAGGCCGTCGCTGGGAAGCTCTTTCTCATCCTTCCAGATCCCGACACAGAGAGACCCGGGGCTGCGTCTCAGAAGGAGATCAGGCTCTGAGGATCAGGACGAGGAGAGCAAAGAAAATGTTGACAGCAGAGCTGGGTGTGATCAGGAGAAACGTCACTCTCATGCCTCCAACGGAGACATGGACATCCCCTAAAAACATGATTCAGAGAGGCTGCTTCGGTCACTTCTTGTGAGGTTTTCGACAGGAAAGACAAGAGACGGTTGTGTAACGTGTGAACAGTATGACGACAACAGGACATCTGCTCTTAAAACTGAATTTACAGTACTACCATTTCTAAAAATGTTGAATTTACTGACCTCATGGCACAGACAGCAACAGTTTAAAACATTTTAATGAGAAAGTGCATTTCCAGTATTTGCTGCTCGTTAATGCTTTGACTGCAGCCTGTGTGAGGCTTGTTGTGAACAGAGACGATACCTCAGTGCAAAGAAAACGAGCTGTAAGAAAGATCCTGAAGGCACAAGCTTAGCTGTGATAAAAAAGTAGAAAAAGTAGATGAAGCTCATGTAATACCAATGTTTAATTTTCCTATTTGTAATTTTTTTGGTTTGTTGAAGGAGGCTTCAGTTTTTGATGCAGAAAGTTGATTCAGTATTAGACTTTACCACAGTCGCTCCTGATAAACAGGAAAGAGAGAGAGAGAGAGAGAGAAGCTCTCACTGAACTTCCTGTTTCTAATGTCAGTTAACATTATTGTAAATAAAAGAGTGAATTGATGCCATCACCAGACTTCTACCTGTATCTTCACTGTGTTTAAACATGTGCAACTTACAAGTCAAAGACCGTGGAACCTTCACTTTGATAAAAGTCTCAATCGACTTATTACACAGTGGGCAGCTGATAGAACATTCTGCTAACTAAATAAATGGGTTATTAAACAGCTAATGCATCAATGCCAAAAGGCGATAAAAAGGAAGAAGCCGACACCCACATGGCTGAATGTTCAAACTGCTCGTCCGGTTTAATTTGAATTTGAGTCTACCTCATTTGTGAGGCTAAGACGCGTCACCGCTGACTCATTTTGCTCATATGAGTGAACAGAGACATCCCCTGACAAACCCTGCAAACTACATGCTGGATGGATCGATCCTCTTAACCCCTGACTGTCTTTAGAAAATCTCACAGTCTACACAACCCACTGAATGCTTTCTGGATGTTGTTGTTGTTGTTGTTGTTGTTGTTTTAAGCACATATTTATTGACTGTGGCCTGATTTTATTGTGTAATATAAAGTGATGCACCCATATGGAAACAGCACAACCATGACTAGAAGTAGAGAGAACTGAAACATGTCTTCTGTGCTGTATGAGACAGTCATAATGTCATTTAAAAAAAATATATGTTCAATTTCTTCGATTATCTATTTTACAATTAAAAAAAAAAAAAAAAAAACCTGGAGTCAACATGTACAACACTGACTCACAGATGTCACCAATACTGGAAAAATGATAACTCAGGTCAGTAACTAATGACTTCTCAGTTGTGCTGAGGAGCGCCAGTTTTTATTTCCATCCATCCATCCATTATCTATACACCGCTTAATCCTCACTAGGGTCGCGGAGGGGCTGGAGCCTATCCCAGCCGACTTAGGGTGAAGTTTTTATTTATTTATTTATTTACAGAATCTTGTTTGTAACAGTTTATTAATTCCTTTTTTGAAATAATAACGACTGTGTAAAGTAAAATTATTTTGAATAAATAGAAAAAAAAAAAGAAAGAAAGAAAGATATGAATATATAAACATAGAAATATATTTTCATCCTTAGTTGGGTTAATTTTCCTGACAGAAGTGCACACCACACATGATTAGTTCAAGTACCATCCCAAAGTTGATAATCTGGTGATATTTTTTTGTTTTTACAGTTTTGTGGCTTTGATAAATGGTGTCACTTTAAGAAAACATGCATTTCAAACCCGTCGGTGGGTTTTCAAATTCAAAAGGTTAACTGATGTGAATAATTCATACGAAGCGTTATGTATTAAAATTCCTTATTTATAGAAAGGAGGCAGTTCTACTTATTTTCTGTACACGTGAAATCTACACATTATTCTTGACTTCACAAAAAGGTTGCAGCTAGTAGCAGGAATCTATAAAACAGAGCTCAATAGGTTTGACCTTTTTTGTTTCTTGGAGGAATTTATATTTTTGATATAACAGCACGAAAACCATTAGATTATGATGGCAGACTTATTTTAGTAAAAGGTCAAAAAATAAGCAGCTGGAACACTCCAGTACCGTGTTTCTTGGCCCATTTTAGATGGTGCCTGATAATTACATAAAATTCATTTATAAATATGCACCTTGCAATAAGAATAAAAAATCTTAGAACTAGAGTTGGCACAGTGTTTGTCTTTAACACAGGGCTTAATGCCTATGAGAGCTATTTTTGCATTGACAAATCTCAGTACTTATCCTGCTATTAGCACATTTCTTCTTTAAAGTGGTCAAATACTGTAGTTTTCTTTGAAACATATTTAGTGCACAGTGAAGCAGGCTTCTGAAGGCCTTGGAGGATTAATTATTGTTTTTTAAACAATTTCTGTATTGTTTTTTGTTTTGTTTTGTTTTTATTTTAATAAAAAATAATAAGTGAATGTATAAAGTTGCTGCTTTTGGGGTTTTGTTGGATTTAAATCCTATAGGATAATCTTATGGGATTAAATGCATTGTTATGGGATGAATCTCATCAGAATCAATGTTATTGCTCAGTAGGTTCTCACATACGAAGACTCTGACTTAGTGTTTTGGTGTGTAAAAATGAACACTGACAGATTTTCTTTTTAAAAGAAGGATAAAAGATGTTTGATAAAGAAAGTGTTGCAAGTATTATATGATATATGTAAGAACTTTTGGTGTAGCTCTTATTGACATCAGCGTCTGTATGTTTAATAACATCATGGTAACACTGGACATTTTGACCGCAATAACAGAAATGTGGGTTGACTATCCATCATGCCACATCTGTACACATCCATATGCATATTCATAAAGTCCTGTGTATATACCCATATGTATACTCATTGTTCCTTACCTGTACATATCTGTACACATCCATATGCATATTCATAGAGTCCTGTGTATATACCCATATGTATACTCATTGTTTCTTACTTACACATATCTGTACATATCCATGTGCAAATTCACAATATTTGAATATACACAATACATAATAATAATATGATAATGACAAAACTTTATTTGTACAGCACTTTTAAGAACAGAATTCGCAAAGTGCTTTTACATATTAAAGAAATACAACACACAGAGACAAGGTAACAACATGTATAAAGAGCACAGGCAAACACTCAAAATATAAAAATACACACAATAAAAATGGAAAAGAACAGGCTGGGTAACTATTGAAAGGTGTACTAGTAAAACTGATTTAAAAGTTGACATCACAGAGGGGAATTAAGATTAAGGTGAAGATAAAAGTATGATAGAAGCAGATTAAGAAAGAGAAAAGAGAGAAGGATGGCAGGTAGTATCAATAAAAAAAGGGAAAGAAACAGGCGAGAAAAAGAGAAATAGAAGAGCAAGTCTATGAAAGTGGGTTTTAAGAAGTGATTTAAAGGAAGATACATACATACAATTCACATATTTGTACATATCCAGTTGTAAAGTCATCATGCCTGTACACTGTCTTTATTACACCTTTATTATATCTTTATATCTAGTTGCTGTAACATATATTGATCAATATTGTCATCTTATCTTATGATCCTATAAGATCAATTTTTACATGTTGTAAAATCTTACACAAGCAAGTCAAATTATTTTACTTTTTTTCTTAAAGGATCGGTTCCAAAATCAAACAGATTCATGAACGATTTTTTTTTTTTTTTTTTTTGAAAACTAAAATACGTTTTTGACTTGGGCACTAAAATAGATGCAAAAAATGAATTGTACTCGTATGTAGCCCAGTTTCACAGATCGTGTGTTCTGTGCTTCCATGGATTTAAACTTCATGCTCCTGTCTGTGTGTTTCTGCTCATGCGGTTAATGTCACACAAAGCTTCTCGGTGTCTGTACGGAGGCAGGACATGCGTCCGAGTTGCTGACTGCAACAACAACAGCTTATTCTGTATTTCACGGAGACCTTGACTCCTCAGTCGGAAAGCTGTTTGCAGGATCCAGTCGGATGTGTGCGGTGCGGGGGGCGCTGTGTCCTGGCATGTGACGAAGGGGGGGGGAGACAAGCAAAGCAAAGCAAAGCAAAGCAGAGTAAAGCAAAGCCAGGGCACAGAGTCGGGGAGGGATTACCAGCTAACTACGCTTATTTGCCTGTGATATGGTGGCCAGCAGATGTGTCCGCACTGCTCTTAATTTTCTCCTCTTCTCGCCGGGTTTGTCAGCCCGGCACTGCTACGCGGAGGCCCGAATCAATCTAAGTTTATGTTAGTTAGCAGTCTGACGTTAGCTGCTCTGCTGTTAGCCGCTAACTCCCGCTGGTGACTTCAAACAACTTGTCAACAGCCGATCGATCCTGGACGGGACTCGGGACTGTTTTCGCTGCTTGTTTGCGTGTAGCCGCGTTTAGCGTGAACATCTTCCGAAGCAGCAGCACTACTGGGAGAGGTAAGCTAACTTGGCAAGCCAGCTAACGTTATTTAAAGGCACACACGGGAATGTGGGTCAGCCACGCTAACGGCTAGCTAGTAGTAGTCAATATCCAAGGTTAGTAGCTAACTAGCTAAGTTAGCTAACAGAGCGGAGACTTCGACGGACGAAGCTGCTCGCTCATACATCTGTAGTTGTTTTTACCACGAGCGAAAAAAACAAAAAGTTTGACGGTAGCCATGTCTATAAGTTGGCAGTCGTTTCATTTCTCAGATGCTCGTATCTAGTTACAGTCCTGTCAGTGAGTCATACATTTCACAGTAGTGTTAGCAGATATTTCCGAGAACCAGTGTGACAGGTTGTCTGCCGGACGACAAGTCTTAACACTTCGAAATTTGGGTGTTTTTTAATTCCTGAAAACAACGTTTAGACTTTGTGCCGCCTTGGGACAGCGCACAAGGCCAGTGTTCACTCTGAAAACACTCAAACATTTCCAATAAGCGGAGGCTGTGGATGTTTGTCAGGGCACAGCTACATACATGGACGGATTAATCCACTAGGGGGCCCCGGGTAAAAATGTAACCCCCACCCCCAAAGCCCTCTCCCCTACCGCCTCCACCAGCGATCAACAGTGCTCAGTGTGTACATAGTGCATGCACCCTGTCCCCTTAAAGCACCCACCAAGTACACTGCGCACCCTGCCATGGAACTGAGGCAAACAATAATACAGATGTCTCCAATAGAGGCAAAGTTTATGCTGCTTCGAGATAGCACAGAGAACAGAGCGACATGTTCAAGATGCAGGGAAGCCAGAGCGAATGAACTTCAATCATAGTAAACTTTATCTCAGTGGCACCTTTTGGAGCTGGAGTTGCTTTACAAAGCATTGAAAAGCATTAGTAAAACATTAAAGGAATGCATTAAAACATCAGTAAAGGCGGTAGAACACATAAAATATGCAAATGCCGGCCTGTGCAGGTTAGTTTTTAAAAGCTTCCTGAACTAAGTCATGAGCTTGGTCCAGAGTGTTTGGGTTAAAACAGTAAAAGCACGGTCCCCCTTTGTTTTAAGCCTGTACTGTGGAATTTTTAACAGCAGGTGATTCTCTGATCTGCAGAAAAAATGGGTTAAAAGTTCCGAGATGAAGAGCGGAGGCAGAGCGTGTAGAGCTTTAAAAGTAATCAAAAGAACCTTTAATTGAATTCTTTAACAACCTGAGAGTGACCTCAGCCAGGACTGAAGAATGAATGTGTTTTAGTCTCATGGACAGAAACTGAAAGTGTTCAAGCATGTATAAGCTATTGTGGGAAATGCTGCAAATCAATGAGCAGGACTGCTTAATAGCGCTGCTGTTTGGTTTTTGCATGAGATAAGGTCCCTTTATTTGTCAGAACTTGCAACAAACAATTGCTCATTTGTGCTTCCTGTGAAATCATGAGATATATTGAATTCTAGATTTAAAATGACATATTCCATGATAGAGGATTTTGTTCTTATCACCAACCTCTTTTAATACCATGATTCAGGGCTTTCAGTGGTGTGAGGCTCCTTCTTGTTGCTTCATTGGTAATCTAGGTATGACTATGAAGCCTGTGTATCTCATGTCATAGGTCTGTGAGTATCAAGGGCACTCCCTGGTTGCTCAAACAAAATCAGTCAGAATTGACTGAAGGACACCTAAACAAACACGTCAAAGACTTCTAAATGGACTCATTGTAGTGAATGTGAATTAAAAAAAAACAAAAACTGCCATTCAGGGAGCAAATGTGGCCCTGCTACGTGTTGAGACAAGCTGGATTTGAACTGTTAACCTCTCACACGCTGGATATAAGAGCAGGTTAGATGATATGAGGGCTTTTGAGGTCAGTTAAGTGTGAACAGCTGCTCATTGTGGCGCAGTACTTAATCGACATGTTAAGTACACATGGGTGTTATATTGCGTTACTAAAAGAAATGATTCTGTTTTTAAACAGTGGAGCTATGATGGCTACGTGACAGGAGATGAGCCGCTGAGTCAGCTTCAACAGGAACCATGGAAGGGTTTCAGCAAACTGCCACAGAGCAGCATGAACGGGTAAACGGCTACTGCGAGCCCAAGTCCCCCCAGGACACAGCTGACGTCAGGTGGACGCCGCCGGAAGGGGAGTCTGCAGGCTCAGACAGTTGTGGGGGGACTAGTGTGTCGGAGTCGACTGACCTGCAGGAGTTAAAGGCCAGGGAAAGTGAGGATGAGGAGGACAAGGAGGAGAAGGAGGTAGCGCCTGCTTCTAAAGGCCTGAAAGGGGACCAGAAGAAAAAACAGAAAGAGGGTCAAGATCAGGACGAGAACAATCACAACAAGCAAAACAGCAGTGCATCGTCCAGCTACACAGGTATTTATTTCAAAATCCTGCGAATTGCCTTCTAGAGACTGGAGTGCAGCATTGTTAGACAGACTGACAATTCATGAGCATTAATATTCATGCTTTCTTTTTAAAAACACAGACTTGTCTCATACGTCGTCGCCTTCGCTGTCAGAACAGCTGCGTCTCGGTCGAGAAGACAGCGCAGGGTCTGGGATCAGTGTGGAGTGTAAGGTCTGCGGGGACAAGGCCTCAGGCTTCCACTACGGAGTACACGCCTGTGAAGGTTGTAAGGTAACACAGTTTGTGTATCGCAGCAGAAAATCTTAGTAAGATAAGAAAGTTCAATACCTGCAGTTGCTGAACTGGTTTTGTTGTTTTCCACTCAGGGCTTTTTTCGGCGGACCGTGAGGATGAAACTGGAATATGAGCGCTGTGAGCGTTCCTGCAAGATTCAGAAGAAGAATCGTAACAAGTGCCAATATTGTCGCTTCCAGAAGTGCCTGTCTTTGGGAATGTCCCACGATGGTAAGTAAGGAAATGTGTCAGAAAAACAAAACCAGGTATCAGAACTGATTTGTTTTGGAAATGTCCACTCAAAGTCAGACCAGCATGTGAATGTGTGTGTGTTTGCTCAGCGATCCGATATGGACGTATGCCTGAGGCGGAGAGGAAGAAGCTGGTTGCAGGCCTGCTTGCAGAGGAACTGAACCTTGGCAAACCAGGTGGCTCGGACCTGAAGACCTTGGCCAAACAAGTCAACACAGCCTACTTGAAAAACCTCAGTATGACCAAGAAGAGGGCCCGCAGTATCTTGACAGGCAAAACCAGCAGCACCGCAGTACGTTATCTTATTCAGATATATACTACATGAACCTCAGTAATGGCAAAATATTCCTCTAAGCTTTTCTCTTTCGAATTCTTTTTTCTTTCTTTGGTTTTTGTCACTTTAATGGAATATGTTGTTACATGTGTTGTGAGGGACCTGTGGCTTTAACCTCTCTGACTCTTAACAGTTGCTTGAAAAGTTATCTGTTTGGAATGAAAACATGATGAGTCAGTCAGACTTATTCTAAGTAAAAACATTGCCAGGAAATATGCGAGAGAACCACTAAGTGTCTGTTTTTATGTGCTTATTCCATTGTTGTAATTTATGCAAATCTTCCATAAATGTCAAATCAGGTGTATTCTAGTTCTGTGTCTTTGCATTTACATAAGATTGTTCAAAAGTTGTTTGTGCCCTTTTCGTAGCCTTTTGTGATCTACGATGTGGACACACTCTGGAAAGCAGAGAGTGGTTTGGTATGGAGCCAGTTACTTCACGGTGCACCTCTGACCAAGGAGATCGGGGTTCACGTATTCTACCGCTGCCAGTGCACGACGGTGGAGACTGTGCGCGAGCTCACCGAGTTTGCCAAGTGCATTCCAGGGTTTGTGGACCTCTTTCTTAATGACCAGGTGAGTCACCGTGTCCTCGGTTAGCCGTACAACTCGACTATATTTGTGTGTCTCTTTAGAGGAAGCACTGACAGACAACTGTGTGCTTTGTGCAGGTGACTCTGCTGAAGTATGGAGTGCACGAGGCTATTTTTGCCATGTTGCCGTCTCTCATGAACAAAGATGGACTGTTGGTGGCCAATGGCAAAGGCTTCGTGACAAGGGAGTTCCTGCGCAGCTTAAGAAAGCCCTTCAGTGAGATCATGGAGCCCAAGTTTGAGTTTGCCGTCAAGTTCAATGCCCTGGAGCTGGATGACAGCGACCTGGCCCTGTTTGTTGCTGCCATTATTCTCTGTGGAGGTGAGACTGAAGGGTCTTCTGGTAAACAATGAAGCTTTTACTTTTTGTGTTGTTCAGTGTGCTTCAAAACACTGTAGTTTTCCCTCAAAAGTTAGAAAGTGTGACAAAGTCTTAAATCTTCCATAGTTATTTAGTAGTTTCGGCAGTAATGTTAAATGTGGACTGTCAGGTGACTTTAACTCTTTAAAAAACTGGGATTGTTTCAACAGGGTTTTTACATAGGATCTGTGGAAAACAGCGTCACTGCCGATAGCTATCATAGTCAGGAATATATGTCTCTTAATGGCCCAGTGTTTGCTTTAGTTGAGACATGAATGTAAATAAATGAATATTTTCACTGGTTAATCCATTCATCGTTTTTATTTTTATACGACTTAGGCTGAGTCCAGGTTGCATGCATAAAATTCTTTATATCACTAGGGATTTTCTGTTCCTAGCAAGTACAGAAAATCTGATACAATAATAAATAATTCAAAGCTTTATTGTCCCTATTAGTTTTCAATCATAGTTTTGTGCTTGCAAGTAGGTGACACAAGTATTAAATTCCATTTTGACCATCTTAAAGGTCTTACTTTAGGGCTGCTACCAAGTGCTTCTGTTTTTATATCAATTAATCGAGCAACTCTTTCACCAATATTTTCCTACAATAAGTCAAAGTGATCATTTAATTTTATTCATGAGTTCTTTTACTTTATAGGTGTAGTTAAAATCTTCATGGACAAAAGATAATAATAATAAAAATCCTCTCCCTACTAATTAATACATAAAACACTTTTGATGGTTTTGATTTTCTGGTGGTGCATCTGTGAGATTGAACGCCTGTGTTTTCTCTTCAGGTGCTGCTGTGATATGCAATGGAAACTTTTCAGAGTGTACAAACCACCTTTTTTGTTTTGTAACAGTTTAAAACTTTACACTTGCGCTCTGCTGCAGCTGTAGATGTCTAAAACTGGAGCGCTGAGGGCTGCTTGACCCCCAAAAAATCTGACATCATAATGCAGCAATTAACATAGGCACAAAAAAAAAAAAAACATGTTAAAATGAATCTAAAAACCACATGTTGGTTTTTTAAAATATTGCGGTCAATGCTTGTGCTGACTAATTGCGGCAGCTCTGTCTTGCTTGGTTGCTCAGAATAAATCGTGGCTCCTAAGCTGTCTCTCGGTGCCTTCTTGTCCTCCCAGATCGTCCCGGGTTAATGAACGTGAAGCAGGTGGAGCAGAGTCAGGACAGCATCCTCCAGGCCCTGGACCTCCACCTCCAAGCAAACCACTCTGACTCCGTCTACCTCTTCCCCAAGCTGCTTCAGAAGATGGCCGACCTCCGTCAGCTGGTTACTGAGAACGCTCAGCTTGTCCAAAAGATCAAAAAGACTGAGTCGGAGACCTCCCTTCACCCTCTACTACAGGAGATCTACAAAGACATGTATTAGTATTCTCCGGCACAAACTGCTTTTAGCAATACTGTTACAGACTGAAGTTACATTTCTAACAATACACTGCATTCAGTTCAAGCACTGTTCCACGTATGGGCATGGATTTTAACGTGCAGATGAGGCAAACTCACCTGGTAGGGCTAACACAATCAGCAAAGTTTTCACAATGTCAGCATTACCATCAGCACAGTAGTGAGTGTATGTGTGTGTGTGCGAGTGGTGAGCATCTGGAATCATTTGCTGCAGGTCCTAGTTTCCCACGACGGTCACTTAACAGAAAGAACGATGTGTTTTCTCACTGAGGCTGCTCCTGTTTCATCCTAATAGCAAAGCTGACCCCAGAGCAGTGTCGAGAGAGAGAGAGCCTCTCCTCCTCGGCTCTGTGTTTTGCTGTAGAAGGGAAAGCATTTCACGTTCTTACACCAATGGCATAGTTGAAATAGAAGTAAGACATCAGTTTATACCTTGCAAGAGTGATTGTAATTGTTCTCAGACTTTTAGCGAAGCTGAAGATGCACAAATTGGTATTTGTTTACATCATTATCATCATCATCATCTATGACCGCCACTTTGCCATTTGGTTTAAAGAACACAAACTGGGCTGGCTCCAGCAGTGTAGAGCTCATCAATGCAACTGTCTGTGCAATACCATTTCCATTTGTCAATAAATGTGAGATCCAAGTTTTGTCTTAAAGCCATCTACCCAAGCGGTTACTGTTGGACTGTGCTGCACAGATTTTGTTTCTGAAGCTGACACTATAAACACGTGACCTGTTCAAGTACAAGGGACAGCATGTTTATTATTTTCTTTCTTTGTGTTCACATGCAAAATACAATGAACTTGCCATTTAAAGGTTTTTAGCTTATTCTTTGTAATTATGTTACTAATTATTTGTAATTGTTGATCATATTTGTAAGGGCAAAACATGAATTATCTTGTTTCATGTATTAAGTATATGTGTTTTTTCATATTACGTGGCTGCCTGTTTAGCTTAGGTTGTACCAAATATCTCATCAAGCGTACCAACAAAACCATTCCTTGATGAGGAGTCTGGATTGCATGGATCAGCGGGATTTACCTTAAACCAGCATACCGAACCATGATATTGGTCCTGGGAAATTTGATGACAATTGAAATGGCAGCATCCAGCATCTAGTATCATATGTCGTTTTTGTATTCAAGATATACACAGTCCTAGATTACTACTCTTTTTTTTTTTTTTTTTTTTTTTTGTGTATGGTCTGATTTGTCTTGTTAGGAGGGGCACAAAGTGTAACAGCCTTATAATACTGTAGCCACAATCAATGCGTTTCCAATGTTTCTTTTCCCATATTCTGTGTCTTCTGTTTTCACTGTACGTACTCTGAATGGACTTCACTATGTCAGCGCTGGTGCACACAGTCCACCTTTCCGAAGCTTCTTCTTGTGCTCTTACCTGTCTTGATCCCTATCTACCTCTAATGTACGATCTGTGACATTTTTCCGCTGTCTCACCTGATCCCTGACATTTATTTTTTTGCCTTAATTCCTGCTATTGGTACACATTTGCAAATTGATATTATTGGCTGATGTGTGGTGTGCCAAGCTAGCAAAGGGTGCGGATGGATGGGTAAAATTACACCAAAAGAAAAAAAAAAGATTGATGTAAACTACCTCTATGCCTGTGTAAGTGATGGGTTGACATATTTGTTCACGAACACAATGTCAAGACTTGAAATAATTTCCTCCTTATGGTCACATGTAACCTATCTGCAGATCTAGTTTAGTGATATCTCACTTATAAACTTGATTAGAAATATTAACACTGATTTTTCTCCATTTTTTAAAAAAAGCATGAAGCTGACTCATGAAAGTGCAGTTTATCTGCTGTTTTTAAAGCTGCTGTTATTAACTAATTCAATTGAACTGAACCTGGAGGACGTGACGTGCTTACGTCATGCGTCACGTTTCTATTGGTCCGTTGCGACGTTAATTGGTAAGAGGAACCGGCTGTCAACTATTTAGAGCCGGTGATGGAGGGATCTCGGCGGCCTGCTCAAAACACACGGAGGATGGAGCCGACTCGCTATGGAGGTATCTGCAGGTAGGTGTTTGTGTGTAAATCTTCAACTGTAAAAAAAGACCGAAAACCGGAGAGAACAAAGCTTAAAACACAAAAACAAACTACGGTGGTTAAACTTGCTGCCGAGCGACGTTCCAAGACGAACGTTATGGCGAAAAAAAAAAGTGTTTTTTTGCTTTAAAAAGTTGCCGAAAATATATTGAACGGGGCGTTTTCGATTGATGTTTGACCGGTAGTTGGGGTGGGCAGTGTTGGCGTTTAAGAGCTATGTGGTTTCAAAAGTATGTATGTGTCGGTAATGTCGAAATATTAGCCAAAACTTGTTAGTGTCTGTTGCTAACTTGAACTTGGTTAACGGCAACACACGTTTGGTGTTTTGACTGAGGAGCTGCTGGCTGTGTAGGTGAAGATTTAGCTGTTGCGCCTCAGTTTGCCATCAAAACCACCCAATAAGCCTTAAATTATTTATACCGATTTGCCAAAAAATTGATTTTAAAGTCATTTTTCTTTTTAAGTTTGACAGTTTATGGCTATATGTGGCATTAGCAAGTGACTAAAGACGGTTTTACATTGTGTTTATGTTTGACATGGTTCGGATGAGTAACTGGACATCACAGTAGAAGATATTCAGCTTGATATTGTTTAAAAAAGCTGTTTAATTAACTGTACTGAATATAGTGTTGGTTTTCAAACAGGCTGGATTACTGGGGAGCCCTTGGGTTTTTTAGCCCCTACAGCAGTTCCTCTGGTAGTCAAAACTTAAACATAAATCAAAAATATTTTCACTTGACTTGGGCTCATGTCTGTTTTTTCTTTTTCTTTTTTGTTTTCTTGGTTAAAATCCAAACACAGCTTTAAAACCATCAATTGTTAGGCAGGCAGCCTCCAACTTTGTTTGCTAACCCTACACATAAATGGTCCTTTCCTACAAATCTTTAAAAGAAATGCTTCACTGCTGTGCTGTTTCAGTAGTTACACAAGTTATTTTTTACTTTGAACATGGTTAAAAGACTTGTGACAAACATGCTTCAAAACAAGAAGAAAATGTGCAATGCAAAAAAACAAACTTGAAGCAATAAAGTCAGACTTCAAAAAAAAATAAAGCGAGAAAATGCTCATCAGTTTCTACTCAGCTTGGGCTGTAAGTCAAAGTAGTAAGACTCGAGCAAGGATGAATGAATGACTGCCCTTTATTGTCAGTATACAGTGTACAACGAGATTAGAGACATCTAGTCAGTTTGGCAGCATGTGCAGGAGTTGGCCTGTTTTTATAGACTTGTTTGCAAATGGTGAAATCTGAAAATCTATTTTGAAACAAACTAGCAAGTGGTAAAGTGAGGGTGAAGTGGGAGCTGACAAGAACCAGCTCCCAAAAGTAAAAATTTTCTCCTGTTTTTATTACAGACGTTTCCTAAATGGCTCTTGTCGATTTGGTCTGAGGTGTAATTATCGACACGAGTTGCCAGCTGTACCATCATCCCAGATATGTAAGCACTTTCAGAAAGGTGGATGCTGGTATGGTGAACGCTGCAAGTAAGCCATTTCTTTTTCTCTTCCCCCCCCCTCCTTTTGTATACAACTAATTGAGGATGACATGTACACATTTCCTTTGCTCATTCAGTATTTTCCACTGCTAGGTATTTCCATGTCCTTCAGCCTGAAGTTGATACAGCTGCTGCAGGCAGAAGAGGTTCAGTGCCGGCCGTCTCCTCCTCCAGTGTTGCCTTTGCTCCACCTGACAGAAGAGGGTCAGAACCAGCTTTTCTGCAAAGTGAAGAAGATGGGCAGCATTCCAGGCAGGAATGCAGCAGATCAGAGCCGATGGTTAACGCCTCAAATTCTCAGAACACTGGACACCCGACAGCAAATATTGCTGAAGAACCATCACAAGGTACGTGTGGTTTTCACAGGTTAAACTGACTTAAGTTAGCATGTCTCCAGATTTGATACTTTTTTTTTTTTCTCTCTGCAGATACTTCCTCAGAACTTGCTCACAGCTCCAGAAGTGCTCAAGTAGGTGCATGCCATGCAACAAATGAGGAGGTTTGTATCCAAAAAGCATAGTAATATAATTAAACTAGGTTGAAGCCAGGAGCATTTTACCAATTGTAGCATGTTTGTGTTCAGGAGTCCTCTTCATCTGAAGATGGGGCTGCTGCTGCTGCAGCCTCTAGTACCCAAGCAGAGGAAACTGAGGCAGTCCTCCAGAGTATAAACGTGACCTGTGGTATCTGCATGGACAAGGTGTATGAAAAGACGCATCGAAGAAACCAAGTTTTTGGAATCTTGCCAAACTGCAATCACTCCTTCTGTTTAGAATGCATAATGACCTGGAGGAAAACTAAAGACCTCGGGCCGGACGTGGTAAAGTAAGTTTCAGTCATAATTGAAAGTCAAGGCAGCAGCATCCAACAACATACTGTCAATGATTTGACCTGAGATCCTTGTGTAATGTTTATTCCCCAGGAGCTGCCCTCAGTGCCGAGTGAGGTCTCCCTTTTATGTGCCTAGCAAATACTGGGTTGAAGGACAAGCAAAGGAAAATGTAATTGCTGCATTCAAAGAGAAATTCAGGTACGTGTGAATTTAGTTTTGATAGCAGTGCTGCAGCACAGGCTTTCAGTCCAATGCTGACCTTTTTAAAGCTCTTGAGTGTCCACACCACTGCAATTTGAAATGTTTTTTGTTTAGCATATTTTGAAACTAGTCAGCTTATCAAAAATAAAAGTGACCCAAATTTTTAAAGATGATTATAATTATCTGGCTGCACTATGTTGTGTTTATGCAATGTGCCACGGGTTTGCAAATGGAGAACTTCACCAGCAATTTGTAAATCCTTTGTAATGTACAACTTGCATTACTTTGCTACACTGACTTTGACATGAACTATTGTATAATCATAATTGGTGACCTTAAACAACTTATTTAGACTCTTAATCAAGCTGAAAACACCTGATCTACAGGTTGCCCATTATAATAAAAACTGCCTTTGACTGCAGATTAAAGTTGCTCTGTCATCAGATTCAGAAATACTTTATTGATCCTCAAGAGGAAATTGCTTATGTTAGCTGTTACAAATTCAACTTTATAATTTAACTTATCACGTCTAAAAGATGCTTAGTTCTTGGACCTACAATTGCCACGTGTCACATGATTTTAAACAACATACTACAACCAAACAGAATCTAGCCTTCTAGTTAAGGAGATGATGCATTAAACATATTGCAAGGAATCCTGCTAGATTCACTCAGATGAATTCAATTTTAAGTCTATTGAAAAGATGGGACTACAGGCCCGTTATGAGGAATGGAAAAGGTGCTGCATTAGACTTGAATGCAAAATGTGGATGTGCTTAAGAAATTATATACCCCTAACTTGATTTGCAGCCTTCAATGTTTTGTATCATGTCAAGATAAGTGTAGAAATGCTGGAAATCTCATGCCAGTGCAGAATTCTTGTGACAAGAATGCATACGTGCAATTGAAGCTTCTCTCATTTTTTTGATTTTTAGTAAGAAAACCTGCAGTTACTATACACGATACAGATGCTGTCCCTTCAAAACAGAGTGCCTCTACCGCCATAATAAACCTGCACATCCCAGGTCATATCAGGTAAATGCAGTAGTCTTGGAGTGTACTATAAGTTTTCAGCACTGTTTGGATGCATTAGTTGGTAGATTTGTCATTTACGTTCCACCTGCATTCTTTTTCTGCTCACAGTATCCCACAGAGGACGACAACGACTATGAAGATGAAGGTGATTTCTTAGATCTGCGTAATTTTTTCATAGCCGTGACACTTCTTGGGGATGACGATGATGTCTTTGACTTCCTTTTTACCTAACTGAGGAGAATTGTTTCTGAGCTTTTTCATTCTTTGTCATTGCTTTAAAAAAAAAACCAAAAAAAAAACACTGAATGGGACCTTAAAAATAATTGTTGGCCCCAGGAGAACACATGGCTGTGTTTTGATCCTTCTGTCTTCTTGGAATTGGCTTTGAAACCATCTTTGAGTAGCCTTTAATCAAGATCTGGGGATATGAGTCATGCAACATGGAGTGTCAGGTGTGCTCAGGTTTGTCATCAGACTACAGCAGGTGATTTCACTAATGAGCGCTCCTATAACCAGAGATGAACTATCTGTGAATGTATTTGCTGTAGTCTGGTTGGAATTTAGCTTGTGTATGTCTAGGTCACCATGACGTGTGGTTTATTGACTCTGCTCTTGATGTAAACAGTCCAGATTGGACATATGTTTAATTAGTATTCCTGATCTTGTTGATGACTCGTTCCATCCCGGTTAAGGTTTCTATTTTTTATTCATCACCACAGCCATAGTGCTTTGAAACATGTTGCAGAATGTTAGCCTCCCTATCGATTTAATGAGTGCTCTATTTAGACTTTTGTCCCAGGAATTTGCACCATTTTGATATTTTAAAAGTGTTGTGTGGATGTTAGTTTTAATTGCCTAAAGGTAATAAGTGTACTGTACCCCTTCTTGCTAATGTCCACTATTGATGATAACTGCCTCATATGATAGACATGTCTCCCTTTTCCTAGTTTTGGCAAGAACACAAAATGTGAAGATTTTATTTCTTTTAAACAAGCTGTACTTGTACACAAAAAATAAAACATTGTTTCACACTTTGCCTATTGAAAAAATGTGTGGAGCTCTTCATTGACACTGAAGTAGCTAGAGACATGTCGACCTGCCACTAGGTGGAGGTGTGGAGCACACGTGTTGCTAAATTACAAGCGAATAAGAAATGTAAACAGAACTGGCGGGGAAGCAGGTTGTCTGTTCACAGTACATGTGGGTGAAAAGCCCCGACTGGGAGTTCAAACTTGTCGTGAAGCTTCACCTGGGAGTCTGGAGGTCGCCATGTTTCTGTGTCGCTTTGACGGCCAGTCGAGGCTACTGGTTCGTTCGCTGCTGTCGGGAGGCTCCGGGGCTCACACAGCGCTGGCTGTCTTCCGCAAGCAGCAGCGGGCGAACCCCGACACCTCGCTGGGAAACCTCCTAGAAACACTGTGCCGACACGAAGTCAGCCGTCCAGAGGCGGACACCGAGCCGCTGACTGTGTAAGTAAAGTAGACATATGTCTGCCGTTCATTCAGCTGTCACCGTTTACTTCAGGGTTTACCATAGCAACGCCGCCATGACTTGTGTTGCCATAGAAACGACTGTAGCTCCATCCTAAACGTGCAGGTTTGTTAACCGCATGGATTTGAACTGTGCACAAGTTCTAATCGCTACTTTTATAATTTAGCTTGTCACAGTGCGATAATGGTGAAAGAAGTTGTAACATAGTTTACTTATGATATAGAAGTAGCCCATAAAATTAAGCATGCATGGGCAATAAAATGTATTTGTAGTACAGTAAAAGTTTGGTTTAAGTCCTTCAGACTGATTAATATAGAGGAAGTATAAAAACAGTCAAACAAAACCACAAACCTGTACTTTGTATTCTTTCGGTTAGTGAAGGATTTGGGGGATTACTTCTTAAATTCTCTTTACGTCGTCAGATTAATGATGCTAATGCTTTAGTGTGTCAGAAGCATGTTTCTGTTGCTGCTCCTGCTGGAGCTGCTTCCTACGGCTTTACACGCACTTTTATATACGAGGACACCAGAAAAATTAGATTAATCGAGGAAAAGAAAAGTAAACAGAGGTCTAATACATTTTTTCAGTTGTGGAGTCTTGGCTCATTTCATGCTTTTTATAAGAAGCCAAAAAAGTTAGATTTTATTCATTCATTTGTACAGTGCATGTTAATTTACACATTTGTGTTATTCATAGTGTGAAATCTTCATCTTGCTGATAAATTATTGTAACTTTCCCTTTGAAATGTATTGGAGTATAAAGTATAAAATACAGTAAGATGGAAATAGTCAAGTAGAAGCACCTCAAAGTTTTAGTGAAGTGCAGGACTTGAGCAAATGTGCTTTTCTGATTTCCACTGCTGCAACACAGCAATGTCTATAGGAACAAATAATGACTCTCAGTGAGTGGTAGTAACTGCTAGAATTAGCTATATTTACTACTGTACTCAAGTACATTTTCATGGAATTTGTATTTGAAATTTGATACTTTAATTTTTTGTTCTACATATACTCATTACTCCACTATCTGACAGGCGTAGCCACTAATTGTTACTCACCTTAATGTTTTACTTTAAAAAAACAAACAAAAGAACCCACAAGATTATAAAATGTAATACACCGTTAAAGTATAAGAAGATTCATTTTTAGGGCTTTATACCAGTCCAATAAAAGAGATGTTTCACATGATTTTCCTTAAAATGTGTATCATATTTTGTGATTCTTTGGACCCGACTACATGGACTTACGTGACGTAGTTAACATCAGTAAATTAATTCATCAATGTTACCAATCTGCTAATGTAATAATATGGCACATTCTGGTCATAGTGGGGTATTTCTTAGCAGAACAAGTACTTTAAGTTTTGATAATATGAAACATTTCTTTATTTAAATTATATTTCAGATGCTGAATGTTATTTATTACACCTATGTTATAGAAGACAAAATATCCTGAATTATTTCAAGATGTAGGTTCAGTATTCTGTTTTTCTCAGTCATATTTCATTCTTTAGGCTTGTTTTACTCTGTCTATAAATGCAGTGTTAGATTTAAAAACCATGTTTAAAGTGTGTAGTTTAGTTATTTCCTTGTATTTAGGAAGGAAGCGAATGACAAGAGCTTGCAACCTGGTGTTTTGATTTTTATTACAGGCTCTTTCTTTCCACATGAGCCACAGCTTGGGCCTTAAATTGCTTCTTTCTTTCTTCTTCTTCCAGTAAACCACTAGTGTGCCTGTTTCCAGCGCTGTTCAAACAAAACCTGCTTTCCTTCATGTGTCTGGTGCACTCAGCTCTTCCTGTGAACGCTGCCCACCGTTTGCTCAAATGTCTCAGCCAGGACTCTCATCCAAACCCCTGGATCACAGCTCTGGTCAGACAGCTGGAGAGGAACCTGGGGACCCATCGTAAACAGCCTCTGTACAGCTCACAGTGCAGCCAGAGACTGACGGAGCTGTCACAGCGTTTGGCTGGTTCTGGTGAGACTAGAGGGTGGGCCGAGTGCTTCAGTAGTGACACAGTACGTTTTGAATCTCAGAATGTAGTTGACTTACCTGAGCTGGGAACACAACGAAAAAGAAAGAGTAGTTTAATCAATCTGGAGTCGGATGGTGAGGAAATGGAACAGCAGAGTAAACGGATGAAGATCTGTGAGAACGAGCAGGTGGATGCTGAAGAACAGAGCGTAAAAATGGAGACACCAGGTGGATCAGAAAGCGATGCTCCAGCAGAAGCTTCTGCACCAGCTAGTTGCTGTGATGACCTGCCTGAACACATAAAGGTAAACTGTAAGGACGTTGGGCACGTTTTTAGAATTTCACTTTCTTTCCATAAAAGAACAGCATTTTCAAATCAAATTCAAATCATGGGCTGCAAGGTGGCTCAGTGGTTAGCACTGTTGCCTCGCAGCAAGAAGGTCGCCAGTTCGTGTCCCGGTGAGGACACCCGGGATCTTTCTGCGTGGAGTTTGCATGTTCTCCCTGTGCAGCGTGGGTTCTCTCTGGGTTCTCCGGCTTCCTCCCACACAGTCCAAAAACGTGTTGAGGTTAATTGGTGATTCTAAATTGTCCGTAGGTGTGAACGTGAGCGTGCTTGGTTGTCTATATCTCAGTGTAGCCCTGTGATAGACTGGTGACCTGTCCAGGGTGTCCCTTGCCTTCACCCTAAGTCAGCTGGGATAGACTCCAGCGCCCCCGCGACCCTAGTGAGGATTAAGTGGTGTATAGATAATGGATGGATGGAAATTCAAATCATGACCCCAAAAATGATAGATTATATTGGTTTATAGAAGTTAAGGTACACTAACAAACCCGGTCTGCTGATTTTGTGTTTATTTAGGTCTCTGTTCTTCAAATAAAAGATCTCCTGGAGAGTCAGACAGAGGTAAGAAGGATGTTTTCTTTTTTCTAGCTTGCACAGTACAGACTAAAAATGTCATTTGCTTCCATTGTACTTATTTGTATTGTCTGTTTCAGTGGGACCAGAGCTCCACAGATGTGTTCAAAGTGCTGAACGACTGTGACCCCAGCCAGGTTTGTGCTCAAAATGTTATAGCTGTGTTACATCTTTTGAGAGTGATTGATTTGAATTGCACATATTTAAAGGTGCTTATGTATCCCATTGATGCATATGTGAAAACAAAGTATTCGATATATATTTCAATGTGCTGCAACAGTTTTGCAAAACTAGTAGGCATTCAGACCTATTGTGTGACATTGTACAGGTGAGTATACAGCAGCTTCAATAAAAGTCCTAATTAAAAACAATTTCTTAACAACCTGTCCTGTTTAGGTGGAGGTGTTATGCAACATGCTGAGTTTGTCCAGCCTACCAGAACAGACTCTGCCTAAACTGTGCAGCAGCATTTTGTCTCTCTCTCCTGACCTCAGCTACAGCACAGCAGCAACACTCATCAAGAGCCTCTTACTGGAGAAGGTACATTTAAAAAAAAAAAAAACATGCAAAGGATGCAAAATGTGTCACTGTGTGTCAAACTGATAGAGTATTATCTAACTGTACTTTACAGGTCTTGTCCCTGTCAGAACCGGCCTCCAGGTGTCTGGTCACCGCAGTGACATCGCTGTGTAGCCAGTATCCCAGACCAATGTGCCACGCTCTGATTGGACCAGTGCTGGAGGAGACCAACATAGGTGAGGAAAAGGTCCAAGTACGATTGGGATTTTTCGATTATTTCTCTGAGCCCCAAAACCTGCCGGCAGGTTTGAAAGGAATGTTATCTTTTACAAATTGTGCTTATTAGCCATAAAGTGCAACAACAGAAAGAATTGTCTGATTTTGAACTTTCTGAAATGTGAAATAATGATCTTCACTTCCGCTGGACAATTAGCAAATCTAAGCTTAGAATCGTGGTATTTCAATAAAACCAGTTTATACAATATACCTCACTGAAAGAATTGCCAAAAGTAAACCATTTGCACTGAACAGAGTCTGTAAAAAATAAAACTTCAATGACTGACCAACAGTCACATGACAAACATTAAGGAACTTTTCAGGTGAACTGGGCTGAACTGCAGGCTGTGTTTACAATTTTTGTGAGGCTTACAGAAATTCAGCAATTCACCTTTTGTTTTTTTCTTTTTAATGATTTATGGAATAACTTTGTTATAGAGCACAGAAGACATTTCTGACTTCCCTCTATATTTAGTCAGGGTTGCACTCTTTTTATATAGGTGCAGGGCTTTATATTGCAGTGAAAAATGAGTCTACAGTGAGTAGGAATGTGTGTTTTTAATTGGGGATTTGTTGCTCCTCCCCCTCGTTATGTGGGTCGTTAGTGCTCCCCTTGCCACAATGGGGTTCGTTAGGGTCTTTTGTAGCTAGGCGTGAATGTGGGTTCATCTTCCTGGGGAGAGATCTTAGGCATCACCTCTCACCTGTTTACAATTCAGTCTTAAGAACTCTCCCCAGGAAGATGAAACTGCATTGACACCTCGCCAAAAAACGAACCCCATTGTGGCAGGGGGAGCACTAACGACCCACATAACGAGAGGGAGGAGCAACAAACCCCCACTTGAAACTGAATCTCAGGTGTTAATGGCTCCTTAAGGATATAAGTATCTGGAACTCCCAACTAGTCAGTCAGAACCGATGAAGCCTCTTGGATGAGAGGTGAAAAATCTTCAAGGAGCTCAAGCAAGTCCGGTTGCTACGATTAATCTACGAGAAGAAAGGATGATGATGACGACGACGATGGCACTAATTCAGGCATAACAGCAGCTGAACAAGATGCTTTATACATATATACAGAATAAGCCTAACCCTAAAAATGTAAAATAACACAGTAAATAATGTGATAGAAAACAAAAGGTTTGTGCAGTATTTGTGCAACAAAAAGGCCCAGAAAATGCAGAAAATAGTAAACTGGATTGTTTTTAACATGCCCGGTCTGTCTCACTGGAATCAGAGTCCGTATGTTACAGAACAGCCGCCCTGGAGCTGGCGCCAGTCCTGGTTCAAGTACACATTAACAAGACAGATGCTTTGATGTTATGGAGGTCTAGGCCAACAACTTTTTACACAGTCCTTGGCTCTAACATCAGTTAATCTTCTATTTTGAACTTTGTTTTGCTCTCAGGGCCTCCACAGGCAGAGCTGCTCAACAGGCTGATAGAAGGCTGTCTGGATTCCCACTACAGACTGCTGGTGCTTCAGTAAGATGAAACATTTGAACTCTGCTATATTATAACTGCTGTGACATAAAAGCTCAAAAATAATAATGACTCCTTTGTTTTTAAGTAAACCACTGATGCATATTTTTTGAATTTTAGAATGACGTTCAAAATCCCATGGAGTGAGGCAGTGCTCTCCATCATCCACAGCTTGCTAGACTCCAAGGTAATCCATCTGTGTAGTCATGGGAAAAACGCTAAAAGATCACTTAGTCATAATATCCACCATCAGTGAGTTCACAGCTTTTTTTTTTGTTTTATTTTTTTTCCCAGCCCGTCTTGAATGAAGAACTTTTCACACAGTTCACTGAACAGCTCGTCAGCCAGGGGCCTCAATTCACAAAGTCTGTGAAGTTTGCCAAAATGATGCTCACAGTACTCACCAAATACAGCTCTAATGTAAGTTTGTACATTTATGTCATGCATAACGGCTGAACAGTGGATGAATAGTATTTGTAATCCTTCTATATTTGACTCTGTTCTTCCAGGTGACAGCTACGCACAAACACTCTCTGTCTGGTAGCCTGATGTTAAATGGGACCTTTCTCAAGAAGCCTCTGCAAGCTGCCTTGAAAAGAATCACACACACATGAATGTTTCTTCTGACCTGATGCACTTTAATAAACCTGTTTACGTGAGTTATGTAATCTTGCCTTGACCTGATTATTCTCACGTCTTACAGAAACTACCCTGAAATGCTAACCTGAGCTTTGTTTACCTAAAGGTTATTCTGCTGTCATATTCATCCCGCAGAGCTCTGGACAAGTGTCAGTTCAATTAACGACATGTTTGAGTCACATTTTCCCAGCATTCCATAACTAACCATACATGAGAGAGCCAAAAACTACACCCCAGTGTGCAACTCAAGAATATTTTTACAGACCTGTATGATAGATAATTCTGGATTTTTGATGTGGACATGTGGACATGGCTGGTTTCCCTTCTGTCTGATTAGATCAGTGGAGGAATCTAAAAACTGTACTTGACAGGAATGTCTTTCATGTCCTGTTCTTTTGTTTCCACAGTTTAGTAACCACATAATTCTCAGCATGCTCTCCACACATATAAGGCAGATGAATGTAACTAAATACACTGACTGAATACTGTGTTTAAATACAGTTGTAAGGTACATTATCTAAATATTTTAATTCAGTATTTCTTAAACGTCCACTTCACTACACTACATCTTTGTTACACCATAGTTACAGTTTGTAAGAATTATGTGACTGGCCATCCTGAAGATTCTGATTTTACCTACAAAACTAATGTAGTCCTTAGTAATATATAATACAGAATTATCACCACAGACATCTTGACCAGAAGCAGCACAGACATTCTGCTTGTATCTGTGAACCATAAAATTCAAGTTTGTTGTTTGTTTCTTTGAACATTTACTGTTCTGCACAGGATTTAAGGGTTTCTGCTATTGAGCATGTACATATCTATACTTCTTATCATATTCTGATACAACAATAATCAGATTTG
>NW_007577755.1:953076-1012983 GCF_000690725.1 Stegastes partitus | reverse complement strand
TGTACGTTACGTCAGTCTGTAGTCCTTTAGAAAGGCGCTTGTCGATGACGACACCGCCCCTCGCCTTTATTTTGCGTAACTTCCTGCAGCACTTCCTTTTCAGCGTAACGCGACGGGCAGGACAAGCTGCAGAGATGAGGTTAGACCCGATTTAACCAAAAAATGTCTAAAAACTGAACTATACACACGTCTAGAGCCGGTAGTATTGGTCGTATAAGTAAATAGAATCGTATTCTTGTGTAGCTTTTATTTTAGTCGGTTCAGTTTCTCTGAATTAGTTGAAGCTAACTGTCCAGCATGGCGCCGGCTCATCTGCTGGTGTAACTTCAGGTTACGTTACATAAAATCCACCGTCATCCATAGCCTTAGAAGACATTTGGGGTTGCAGTCCACTGACGAAAGATTAGATGAACTGTTTTATATGACGTAATCATTTTTATTTTAGCGCTCTGCACCCATTTTGTGGCTTTTTAAGAGCTACATTACAGCAGCTGTGATACAGTGGTTTCAGTGAGGCACTTATACGACTATATCCTGCTGAATGACTGCGAAACATAAGTGGTTGCTTTTTGCCCTCTTAACACTCAGATGATCATTTGGCCATTTAGGGCGGTTGATGGCTAACTTTTATGACTGTTCCTGAAATCTTGATCATCGTCATCTCGCACTTTGCACTAAAGTTTGACAAACAGATGACTTCTAAGTGACTTGATAACTGAGTGCTGCATTAATTTTAGGCATCGACAATAAACCAGTGTTATTTATCAGTTATTGCCACTTCATCAATAGAGTAAGAAAACTACTTCATAGAATCATGGTTACACCTAAATGCTTACAATACTCCGCCCAAGTTCTGATGGTTCCTTTTATTTAATTTTTTTTTGTTGTTGCCCTTATATAAATGTATGTCGATGTTAAAATTATTACCTTTGTACCTTGATCATGTCGCTAATATAGACACATAACTGAATGAAGCAAGTTTCATTTGGTAAAATGTTTAATGACATTTTACATTACATTTACATTGATTATACTAGTTTTGATGTACATCACATTGGTCAACTGATATTTTTAAAACCAGCTCCTAATTTGATCAACTGACTGATGATTACCTGTAGTGGCTTTTAACTGATTTTATGTTGTTTTCTGTTACAGTAAGGTCTCCAGGGACACGCTGTACGAAGCCGTAAAGGAAGTCCTGCAGGGCTCTGTGGCCAAACCAAGGAAGTAAGTTGTGATGAAGAAAGGTGTTGTGACAAATAAACTGCAGGACATATGTCTGACCTTTTGTCTGCTTGTAGGTTTGTGGAGTCAGTGGAGCTGCAGATCAGCCTGAAAAACTATGATCCCCAGAAGGACAAGCGTTTCTCCGGCACTGTCAGGTTCGACCTTTTACTGTCTCACCCAACCTTTTCCCTGTGTGCTTCCAGCCCTGTCTGAGTGTAAACACAGCCTGTTACATGGCACGAATCAGACGAAAACTCTAAAATCCAGACAGGCCAGGGGCAGACATGGAGAAGTACTTTGGGTAGTCTGACTGAGCCGACTCGGCTTTAGCTGAGAAAGGCGAAGCAGGCGGACCCCTACCCTGGGTCTTAAAACATGAGGGGAGGCTTTGAGTGGCTGAGCTGGTAAGTTCACGTCCTCAAGCCGACCAATTTGCGTTTTTATGACCAAAGAGGTCAGCTGGACACCGGCCACTCGGGTGGTATGGGTAAGAAGTTTTCTATTACACCGCAAAATCGGGAAAGTGTCATTTGGTAATGGCAGAGTACATTAGATTCCATTTGTATAAAAAAGCTTCATTATAGATATATTTCTAAAATCACAAATCAGTCGTGTGTAGTAAATGGTGATCTGATGATAATATTGACCTACTTTTTGTGTATGTAGGGTGCACATGATTGTTGTGATTTCAACAACAAAGAGCTTTTGAGAAATGCATTAGTGATCATGGTTAAACACAGGTCTTCTGTCAGCCATGCCCTGCCGTCCTACCACTTGATACCCCCGGGTTTGAAGTGTGGTTTCGAGCACCGCCACTAACTGTTTTGTTGATATGCAGGCTGAAGACTCTCCCCAGGCCCAAGTTCTCCGTGTGCGTCCTGGGAGACCAGCAGCACTGTGACGAGGCCAAAGCTGCCGACATGCCACACATGGACATCGAGGCTCTCAAGAAACTTAACAAGAACAAGAAGCTGGTGAAGAAGCTCGGTAAGAAGTTAACATGACCCAAAAGACTGTCTCGGGGTGCACAAAGAAGCAAGTTTGACAGCCCAGGCTTTCTTTGCATTAGTGATTTTGTTAGGTTTACTTCATCAGGCCCAAGTCTGTTCCTATAAAAGGGAATGTTTGATGTGAAATTTGACTCGTCTTCCACATAACATGGCCTGGTCGTCTGCTGCTGTTGTACTGACTGCATTACCTGCAGTGTAAAACAGATTTGGCAGCACATCAGGACCAAGCACATTTGTGCATTCTCTACATTACCAGCTGAATGGTTGCAGCTTTCAGTGGCAGTGCGTATAGTTTGTGTTGCTGTAACGTCACTGCTTTGTTAGTGGGATCACTCGCATACAGCTCAGCCAGTTTGCAGATATGTGCTCTGTCAGCTGTATTTCTTTGGATCACTCAAACAAAACATTGTCAGAAAAAGATGGGTGAATTGATAAACTGCCCATTTCAATTCTGAACACTGAACAACTGAGCGGGTTAGCTGTGCAGCATCAGTTGCCGTGATGATCTAATCAGGTTAAGAGAGCCAGCTTTGCAACACTGAAAACTGACTGTAGGTTCCACATACCTCATGAATCCACTCCTTTTGCTTTGTAGCACAGCCCGTCTGATCAGCAGTAATTAGAAGGCTAACAGGCATCTGACTGTTGTTTCATGTTGCCCTCTTTCAGCCAAGAAGTACGACGCCTTCCTGGCCTCTGAGTCTCTGATCAAGCAGATCCCTCGTATCCTGGGTCCTGGACTGAACAAGGCCGGCAAGTTCCCCTCCCTGCTCACCCACAACGAGAACCTTAACACAAAGGTGGACGAGGTCAAATCCACCATCAAATTCCAGATGAAGAAGGTGTGTTCAAGAGTTTGCCGTGGAAAATCTTTTATCTTTTTAACAGTTTATCTGTCATGAAAGCTGGCATTCTATTGGAGAAGTTGAACATTAGGTCAGTGAACAGTAACAGTGCTGTGTGTGTTGTAGGTGCTCTGTCTGGCTGTGGCCGTCGGACACGTGAAGATGACCGAGGACGAGCTTGTGTACAACATCCACCTGGCTGTCAACTTCCTTGTGTCTCTGCTGAAGAAGAACTGGCAGAACGTGCGTGCCCTGTACGTCAAGAGCACCATGGGCAAACCCCAGCGCCTCTACTAAATTACAGCTTTTCTATTAATAAAAGTGGAGATGCTCCAAAGTTTAGTTGTCATGAGTGATTTTTATTTCCTTTATAAAGTTAAGCAGAAGGTTTCACAAGTGTTCCAGTTTGGAGCCTAATGTTGGTCAGTAATAATGTAATTTCATAAACAAACAAACTTGCTTTGTCAACCTGAAATTTATATTTGGATAAAAAAAAGAATGCTCGTAAAAGAAATTCAAGGTTCCCACACAGACAGACATGCAATAGATGTGTATGAAGTACAACACAAAGCAACAAACTGGTACTATGGTTGAATGGATGCGGAAAGTCACAGTAGTGGTTGTTACGATCTGGTCTCTAGGGTCAGCTGGATGTAGCAAAAACGTGGTGTATTTGGTTGAGTTGAAGCGAATTGTTGCTCAGTTGTTTCAGTTTATACAACATTTGCACTGAATTCAAAAATATGCTGGAAATCACAGTGTTTCTAGTGTACAGACACTTCAAGTGCCTTAATGTGGGATGCGGACTGTTGCAGTCTCAGTTTTAACCTACATGATAATTGTGGTAGAAAGAACTCATGATAACAGCGCAGCATCTATAGAAAATTAAAAAAAAAAAAAGAACACTCTTAAGTATGGATGTCGGGGGGTGGAGAGAATCTGCACTTTGGGTTGTATTGATGTTGAGTATCAACCAGATAGATACTGTCGGGTTGATTTGAGATCATTATATTAAATCTGTATTATTAACATAATATTAATACTTTATTTAAATTTCATTAATATCAGTGCTAGTTTATTGTGACACCTGGAGATGATTTTTAAAGGAATTTTGACGAAGTAGCTAACTTATAATGGTGTGCAGCTGAACGAAGTGAGGTCTGCTCCATTGTAGTCCAACAAAAGACTAAAAGAATTTATCCAATGAGTCGGGGCCAAACTGGTTGGTGGTGGGATCAACCCAGCTGATGGATTCCTGGGACCAATGCCTGCCTTTGTCCCAGGTGACGGTGCAGCTTCAACATGTCTTTCTATGTGCCCACTATGTGCCCACCAGTCAGCGTGGGAGAACCAGAACTTCTCTTTATGTCTTCAGTATGTCGTATAATTTATAATACAGCATGTTTGACCTAGCACATTGGATTTCTCACCCAGGGCAACACTAATGTTTACTCGATAAAAACACGGCTACCCATGAGCCTCTTGGGTCCTGCTCTGGTTTGACTGTGGATCTCTTAATAGGATTATCTATTCTCAGTACAGGAGAAAGCCAGAGGAAGACATGAACCAAAGACGTGCATGTGAGAATCGGTTTGTGTTTTTGGAAACAATGAAAAGTCAACTAACTTTGACCATGAAGGGGATTTGAATTATTAAGTCAGGTTTTTCCTCAGTAAGACGTTTGGGTTCATCAGTAGAGGAAACTAGCGGGCGTAGTGATGAGCGCTGAGGTGAGTCTGATAATCCACCCGTGTCTGTAAACACCTTGTATTTAAGGCTTGTGTCTGCAGCTGATGTCTCGGAATTGTTTTCAGCCCGATGCAGAGACAAACGGTCACAACCTGCCCATCGTGCGGGACAGCGAGGACAGTGATGAAGGTAAAACCTAAAAAACATGTTCATACAAAGTCACTCAACCAGTGTCACGCCTTCAGGTTCAGACTGGATTGATGTTTTTAACAGAAACCAGTCAGGAGGAGCAGCCGGTCACATGCTGGAGCGACCTCTCCATCATCGAGCGTGTCGGCCTTAACAGGTGCAACATCCAACTGCTACACACAACATCAGCACATATTAGCAGATTTCATTTAACTGAGCTCTCAAATCTGTTGTTTTGTCACAGTGTGGAGATGCCAGAGAAGGATTTGGAGGTGAGTCTGCCACACTTCTCATTCAGTGTGAGACTAGACAGCATGAACAAAAGTTAACACTGGAATAGATAGTAAAAATAGCTTTAGATTTGTAAAAATTAAAAAAAATTAAAAAGATTTCATACATGAACACAGATTTGATTAGCGACCAACCATTTTCTAAGCTGTTCTTAAAGAATAGAGAAGGTAGAAAATTCTCTAACCCCAACAGGAAGACTGTTCCAACTTTTACAAACCCTTACAGACAAAGAGTTTGGACCTGTAGATGTTCTCCTGAACTGGACCTCACAGTCTCCTCTGCAGACCGATCTTGTAGGCCTACAAACAACATTGCTCTTTTGTTTAAATAACTTTTTAAGCGGTGGTGGAGAAATGCTATTAATAATTTTATAAATTCAGCAAGCATATTTAAGTATTTTAAGTTTTTAAAAAATCAATAGATACTAATCAATACTTCTCTAGAAGAGCACAGTGGTGAAATGAATAAGTTTACACTTTAATTGACCTCTCATACAGTTGCTCTGTAGGTTTTAGAGACGTAACACTGGCAAGAGACCAAGTTACGAAACAGTACTCAATATGAGACATGATCGTTCAATGGAAGTAAGATTTTGCAGCATCATTTGATTTATAAGGTCTGATTTGCCTAAAATTTTTGCAGGTTGAATTTTATAGTGTTAGCAACTTTTTAAATGTGTTTATTAAACGACAGTCTGGAGTCTAATACGACCCCAAGATATGTGAAATGGGACACTAGTTCCAGCTCCTCATCCCCAATGTAAACATTATGTCTTGGCTGTTCTATTTGTTTTTCCAGACAGTTTTTTTTTTGTATTCAGTATGAGACAGTTGTTCTGAAGCCAGTCCTGTATCTTGTTCAGGGCATTACCGCATCATCTGCATACATCTCAACATTAAAACCAGGACAAATATCAGGAAACTCATTATTATATAGTGAGAACAGTAGAGGCTCCAGGATTGAACCCTGAGGAACTCCAGCAGAGCTGCTGAGATGAGGGATTTCACACCGTTGACCATTTTAGTCTTTTGTAGTGGCTACATGTACATTTTCATGTACTAAATATTACAGTCAGTGTGTTCATTTTACTCATTGTGTCTGTTTTATGTGCTTGTAATGTTTTAAATGTAACATCTTTGTTTTGTGGTAAATCAGTGCCTGTTTTCAATTGCAGGCCCATTAAAATCACATAAAAGTTACTCTGAGTCTCAACAGAACATCAGACAAAAGCATAAACATTTAAAATGTGAGGGTGCACTACAAGCCTGAGTGAATTAGATTATTCTTTTTCTTTAAGGCGGCCTTCACTCAGATCGCCCTGGCTTTCCGCTGCGATCAGTACACCCTGAAGCAGAGGCTGCAGGCGGAGGAACACGCCCGGAACCTGGCCGAGGAGAACGTCCAGCTGGAGCTGAGCAGAGGCAGAGAGACTCTGGAGGTACAGAATGTGACGAGTGATCTGAGGTTAGCGTCCGTGCTGCCAGCAGAGAGGAAGTACATGTGTGATTGTTGTGTTTCAGACTCTGAAGGGCCTGTGTTTGGACAGCAAGCGCAGTAAGATCCTGCAGAGGCTGGAGTTGTCTCTGGACATCCTCGGAGGGACTGTAGAGAGAATCTCCAACACAGCCGAGGTGCTCGGTGCCGTTCACCAGGTACAGTGAGGCTCCGTTGATCCTGCTTTGTTTCAAGATGGTGCGGTTGGACTTCAGATGCTTTCATTTCACTTCATTTGGTTTTATATCAGGAAAAAACAGCAGAGGAACAAGATGAATCCCCAACTATGGGTCTAAGCTGGTTAAACAGCATAGCATTTTGTATAAGGCTTTTTTATTTCAATGTAAATGAATGCTCACTAAATATCATACAGCCTTTAACAGACAACAAGGATGCCGTTGGTTGTTGAAGGGATTTGTTCATGATTGATTTAAAAGTTAATATATTACAAATGTTACAAGTCTTTCAAATAAAATATCAGATTTTGTTTCATTTGACTTGGGATAAAAGTCCACATTACATAACGTACGGAAGGTTTGATGATGTTGTTTTTGTTGAATCCAATAATCGATCAGCCTGCTGTGTGCAGTTAAACGTCAAGTCAGAATTATTAAATCCTGCTACTTTTTAACCAAATGGATCTGCAGACTACTTTAGATTTTTTAAAAAAGGCCCAACAGAACTTTTTCCTGATCATTAACAAACAGAACAGTTGGTAAACAACAGCTCATGTCCCATTTAGAAAGACAGATGTAGGTTTGTACACAGTTTGACTACATATGTAGAAATCAGTGGCACTATTCAGGTAAATATGCAAAATCTTGGCAACCTAAACCCTCTCTAATATTAATCTGCAGCACATTCTTTATGTACGTGTCCAAAGCGAACAGCCCCTTACAGTACGAGGCTGTGATCTTGCTACACTCTCAAATTTCATTCTTTGTTTTTTTCAACAGGAGGCTCGAGTGAGTCGAGCAGTTGAGCTCATGGTGGCTCACGTTGAGAGTCTGAGGAGGCGACATGACAGAAATGCAGCAGAGCTGGAAGAAGCCAAGAAGATGGTGCAGCAGCAGAACTCCTGCAGGAACAGCCTGGATCACGGAGCCTCGCCAGGTTTCTGACACCTCCATCTGTTTCGTGGGTGTTTGTCTTGTTCTGCTGTCGTGCAAAGTTTTACTGATGACTGGGTCTCTCGTTGCAGATTCAGAGGACAATGAGGGCAGAAAGAAGGGCTATAAGCAGGTGTGCAGACATGTGGCTTGTTATAGCATCTGGAGAACTCCTCTTCCTTCCTTTGATCCGCCTTTTGTTTTGCTCTTACTTGTCTTTTTTTTAATAGAACAATCTCCGGCGAAGAGTCAGCATATCAGTAATTACCAGCCAAATTCAGGTGAGGTTCTTTTGTTCGTGAACTCTCTCACTTCCTTCACAGATGTTATCATCCTCGCACCATAATGAGTTCCCTCTTTGTCTGCACAGGAGAAGAGAAGGCTGAACTCCGAGTCCAGCTTCCCTACCCTGACCAGGGCCGACAGCTACCCGGTGGATGAGAGGTGAACCAGAGAATCAAACGCTTCTGCTTTAAATCAGGACTATTTGGTAACATTTGGTGTCAAAATGTTTTGTTTCAGGCCACTTGAACCGGATGAAACTCCGTCAGAGACTTCAGCAGCTCCTCCAGAACACCCAGAACACTCTCCCATCTCCAACCCAGAGTGCCCCTCGACTAAACCAGTGACCGCCAGAAAGACACTAAACAAAAAGTATGTTCATGGAGGTGGACAAAATAACAGTGTGGTGTGTCGATTAACATATCTGTCATTATTACTGTTTAGGATTTCTGTTGTCATTCTATTCTAACATATTTTACCCAGTTTGTGGCCGACACATCAGCATTTCAGAGAGGAACTACTTTAAATAAGAATAGATTGTTTTCACATCCTTTTTGATTTGTCAAAGCAAGAAAAGTACAACTACTGGCTTTAAATAACAGGCATGATTAGTAGTATTAGTATTGCCTGTGCTTTTCCTACTTTGACAAGTCTAAATGCCTGCTGCTAAAAAGGATTAATTGCATTAAATGTTTGAGCTTCAAAAAAGCCTCATTTGAATTTTTGCATCTTCCGAAACTAGCTTACAAAGAGGCCAGATATTTTCAGTTTTTGGTGCTTCACTCATAAAAATGCAAAATCATGTCAACACAAGGGTTCAAAACTGCAAACTGACCTCTTTGGAAATGTAGTTGTAGGAGTTAATTGGTCAGTTTGTTTTGATAAATCTGGATTAGTAACCAGGTAAAGCAGGCCGCACACTCACTGTAGTGTATTTAAGGACAAATTTCTCTGGTGACATGCACCACACAGGCCAAAATATGGCACCCAGTGTAACAACAGAAGTATAATACGTTAAGTATTCCAGGTGATATTATGCTCACATGGCTAAAGAACACTGTGTTTAATTAATTTATCCATTTCATAGTGGTTGGTCGCTGCAGCTTGAGGCAAAATGGATTTGGAGGGATGTGCTTCATGAGCTCAAAGCTTATTCAGCTTAATCAAGCCCCCTTGTGGTGTGAGAATGTCTGATTTTATTCGGAGCAAATATCTGATTTACACCTTATCTTCTGCCTTCCTGGAAACAAATAGAACAGAGACTAAAAGATGTTGCATTTTACCACAAACAGCCTCAACAGAAACCATTAGAGTAAAGAAAGTGAACTGGTATTTACTGATGCTTTATTACTTTTTGTATGATTTTGCCTACGTTGTGTAACTGTGGACTCATTTTATTGGAGGACAATATCTAACGTAGCTGCCTTCATTGCAGCTCCTCTCTGGATACTCTGCGACAGAGACACAAAGGCAAAGCGGCGTTATCGAGGAAAAAGGAAAAAAAGACGACAAATATCTACCAACGGATCTCTGTGGGAACGTAAGTAAAAACCGTCGTGTTTCTCAAAGCATGAAAGTGATGCCTGCAGTAATCAGATTGCTCTTTCCAGGAATGGATCCCTGAAGAGGAAACATCATCTGACTCACTGGATACATCGCTGTCGATGGGCGCTGCTCTGCACGTACCTGTTTGTGCTTTTCTTTGTCGTATCACTCACTTACTTCTTGTGGAAGCTTCACGATGGAGCACTTGAGCCATGATCTGGCCTTCTGTGATATACCGTTTTGATGGCACTTTGTCTAAATTCTGTTACTGTGCTGTGAACGACAAGTGTGTGCTGTCTGGACGGCTCTTTGTATACAAATATAAAATGTTTTGATGTAAGACTTCTGGTTGTTTGTCTTCTAAAAATCTTTTCTTTTAAGATAAGACTTCTGCAAACATCACTTTTAGACATAAGTTTTTAATATAAATATACAAAAAAAAAAAACTGGTACAATCACTTGGTTAGTAAGAAAACACCATACTGCAGTGAAAACATTCATCAAACCACCATTAGAGGCATCAGTGATTAATTATTAGGAGTTAATAGCAAATGTTAAATTCAGCTTACTTCACGTCATGGCGAGACAAATTTAACTATATATATAGTTCTTATAAAACATCAATGTGTGTTCAAAGGTGTAACAAAACTTTAGTTATAAGTCTCTATGTTATAAAGGGGACACTTAAAATAATAGATAAATATAGTATAACAATAAAAATTATATTAGGAATGGTGAAAACTACTGTAGGTGAATTTGAATGTGCAAAATGTGTTCCAGCCACAAAGAAAGTCTTGAAACAAACAGAAAGTTTATGATCCATATGACACATGTAGGATATTGTATTAGCTTCACTTCACCCCAGGTCTATTAGGAAAATACTTAAAATAAATAAAACTGGCATACCAACCTTACATAAAGTTTTAAATTAATTACAGATACAGGTACCGATAGGTCCACGTTTTCTGTATCGTGTCAACAAACGATCTCACAGAGAGTCCAAAGACTTAATAAATACAAAGATAAATAAGAGAGGAAACGACCCAACATGCTGCAGAGGTGTCAGCTACACCTGGCTCACGATTTCAGCGTCCTCGGCCACAAACCACTGGACTGGAGTCCCGTCTGCAGCTCTCTGGAGGATCAAATTACCCGAACCCTGAGAAAAAATGTCATGAAGTCAGCATTGTGCATTTCTGGACAGACGTGTACAGATATTATAGGTGGCATTAGTTGATTAGAGAATATTATTCATTTTCAGTCACTTCAGTCAGTAAAAATGCCCAAAACTTGATGGTTTCAGCTTCTCAGATCTGAAAATATGCAGTTTTTTTCTGTTAACGTTTATGTAAACGACATATTTCTGATTCTGATTCTTGTTTTGACCAAACAAGGATTATGGGAAATCATGATGGACATTTTTGTTCATGTTTTAAAAACAAAACAAATAATCAAAAAATAATGAATAATCCAGTCGATATAATTATAGTATGGTTTGTATAGTAATATAGTTTGCAGTCCTAATATATTCAAATAACAAAACTCTAACAAAGTTTAAATTACTCATGTCTAACCCACAATTTCGCTTGGCGTCTGAGTGTGTTAGCAGCTCGTGTTTTCTGTTGTATTATTATCAGTACTGACCTGTTTAAATGGAGGCATGTGAGGTGAAATGGGACTCGTAACACTCAGAAAACTCTGTTGTTCCCCACAACTTGGCCGCAACTTCTGCATCTGATTCCTCTGATGCCAGGACTTGAGCTCCTCCGACACGATCTCTCTGGGCATCAGCCTGATGGCGTGGTTCGGGTACTCTTTCAGCGAAGGGGTCCGCACCAGCCTGGTGTAAGGCGGAGGAGGTTTCAGGATGCTCCTCGAGGAAGACGCTCCCTCCTGCCACGGTCTTTGCTGAGGGCTGCGCGCCACAGGAGGGGAGGACAAGAAGCACTTGCCCAGGCCTGAGTCTTGCGGGGACAGGGGGCCGCTCTCTCCTGTGGTCCTAACATAGCCGGGGCTGGATGGAGACTGGCCGGCGTTCTTGTGTGGGATGTGGAAGCTGGAGAATCCTTTTTTCTGCGCTCCGAAGTGGAATCCATACGGTGGGGGGCAGAGCTTAGGGATCTCAGTGGGACCGTCCCTGCCAGGAGAGCTGATGTGGGAGGTGGATGAGTGCTCCGAGCTGCTGTCCTCAGAGCTGGACTGGCAAGGACGCAGGGGCGAGTACTCCGGAGAACGCACCATGAAGTCGGCCACACAGCGCCGCTGGGGCAGTCGGGTTCGCCCTCGACCTTTCTCTGAGTTGAGGCGCTCCATGTCAGCAGAGGGTTTTTTCTTGGGAAGTCTGAGAAGACAGATCATGTAGAATTGTAAAACAACGGTACAGATGTTCTAATGCCCTTTGATTTCTCTGTTAGTATACAGTCATCCTCAGATTTATTCATACTGTCCAATTAAAGAAGGAAAAAAACAGTTGTCACTGAAATAAGCTGAAATTGACAGGGGTAATAATAAAATAAATAAATAAACACACATATATATATACATATAATAAATCAATGAATGAATATGTGAATATGTGATTTAACAGAAATATTTAAAAAAAACAAACAAACAAAAACACACAAGCATGGTCCAATCTCTGTGAACTAATATTTTATTGAACAACCCTTTGAGCCAATTACGGTGATCAAGTCTTTTCTCTCTCGATCAGACTTCTGCACCTGTTGACAGGTATTTGGATTTTGGCCCACTGCTCATCAGCAAAGTGCTCTAATTTGTCTGGGAGAGTTTTTTTTTTTTTTTTTTAATTATTCTTTTCTACCACAATTTCACTAAATTATAATTTAGCAAATTTTTATTTATTATTACTTTTTTCAGTTTCTAGTTATTTGAGTGCCTGTTGTGAATTTTGCCTTTTCTTTAATAAAAGGGTATGAATACATTTGAGGACGACTGACATGATGTCTCTGCCTACCTAAAGGACTGGGAGTACTGTCGGCGTACGAGCAGCTCTGGAGTGGAGGGGGCGCTGGTAGAGTGGTTGTGACGCAGCGCTGAGTTCTTGACAAACTGAGTGAGAGGAATCCTGCTGCTCTCTGCAGACACCTGAGTTCCTGCTGGACTACTGCACAGAACAAACACAGAGGGAATGAAGTGAGATAATGCAACACGGCACTGCACGTAAATGTGGATTTTGACACCACTATAGATTTCACGTCAACTGAAAAACAAAAACATGCCAAACTAAAAAAGGTTCTCCCAAAGAAGGCTGAGAAATGTGTACATGGACAAGGATGCTGACATCAATTTGTAGCTGGTTCAGCACATCCATTTGATTATTTTTTCCAAACAGCTACAAGAACTTGAAATGATTTTCAGTAAAGTAAAACCTTGTAACCCAGTATTGTTGTACATCTGAAATATTGTAATCATATTTCAGGGTCCTACCTGGACCTGCTGCTGCAAGCTGACTGAGGCTTTGTGGTCTTCTGGTAAGGCTGGTCCAGACTGGACTCTTTCCATGGTGAGTTCTGGATGGGAGAGCGCTCATACTCCACACTGAGCTGGCTGGAGGACTGAGGGGACGACTGCAGGGACTCAGCTGACAGCTGGAGAGGGTCTGAATAGGAAGAGCCCAACACTGGGGGTGAGAGGGGGCTGGACAAGTCCACATCTATGGAGGGAGAGAGAGAACATCACATTATTTTTTTCCTTGAAGGTATTATTAATATAACTTTGCCTGCTCCAAAAAATATATGCTATCGAATACATCTGCAGCATGTAACCCTACTGCATATTAAAATGAAATACTGTTTTTAAGAGGCACTCACTAAACTATCAGAATTATAAATGTATGAATGTACTCCCAACTCACCATCATCCAGAGCCACCACATCAGAGAGGGAGCTGTCATCGGACATGCACAGATCTGCACACACAAATGAAACCTTTTTAGTTTCAATCAAACCCACTAAGTGTTACACAGATTGTCCTGCAGGGGGCAGCAGCGTCATTCACCTTTGTTTTGGCTGGCTGAGGAAGTGATGCAGGGTGAGTTGCACTCGCTCTTGATCCTGTGCTGGAACACAGCCTCCTGCAGATCCTTCACTTTCTTCTCCTCCCTTTTGCACTGCTGCAGCCGGCTCTTCTTCTGTGGTTTGCTGAGGTTCCCCTCGAGGGAGAGCTTGCGGGCCGCCTCACAGATCTGCCGCTGAAGAGCCAAGTCAGTTTCTAGCGCTTGCAGCTCTGAATCCTGCAATGAACACAGATTTTAGCAATTAGTTTCAGCTGATGAATCGTAGTTTCTTCTGTTCACTTGCTTTCTCTACGAGCAGTAAGCACAGATTGGGGCTCGTACCTGTTGATCCAGATGGATCAGACCTTCATCCAGCTTGAACGAAGCTCCGATTCTCCTCCGAACCCGAGGTGGCTGCTCATCTGGCATCAGAGGATAGTCTGAAGACAGTGTACCGGTCAGCTCCTGTTAAGACACAATTAAGGTGTTGATTACAAAAAAGGCAAAACTGTGACCATTACACACAGAATTCAGTCCTAACCTTTATTCAGCGCTTTAATAATGTGACTAAAAACTATAAGGATAGAATATAAAATAGAGGCCAATCGTGTATACTGTCATTCAGGAGGAACTTACTGCCTCCCTGATGCAGAGTTTTCGGAGCTCCAGCAGGCAGAGCTCCAGACGCTCCTCCAGAGACTGGTGCTTCAGCTTCAGGGCTCTGGTGTGGGTGGTCAGATCCTTCACTGGGGACGTGGGGCTGTCTGGACCTGCAGTGAATACACAGAAGATCAGGCTTTCCTTATCTGCTTCTGGATCAGTCATTTAACTACTCTGTATATGTACAAGTGATGCTGTATTTTTCTGTCTGCATCACATGGTGTCATGTGGCATAACACTGCGTATCCGTTGTGAGTGGAATAGGTCAGTGTGTCTTGATCTCATTCTATTTGTTCTGTCCATGGAGTTACATTTGGAAAGGCAAAATATGCCAGCTAGCGGTTTTTAATTGTTAAGCCATTTGTTCAGGATTTCTTCAGAGATCATTCTGACTGTTCAACATGTGCTATATGTAAGTGAGCCATTAATGAGTTTTGTTTTGAGTAAAGTTAAACATTTTCAATTTTTTAAAAAATATTTTAATTTTAGTACTATAGCACTCAAAACACATCAGTATTTGTGTACATGTTGGCTCATGAAGGACAACAAATTCTACTGCAGATATATCAAAGATGCTGTATTAAGCATATTTATAAAGTTGGAGTTCCCAGTTGAACTTACTTAAATATGTAAAGTTTTGTTTACATTTCATGCTGTGCTGCATTATACAATGGTCATGTTGCTTTTTCCAGATAAAGTAATCATTTAAGAATAATTGATTATTCTGTAAAATAGCTGATAAATTAATCGATAAAAAAACAATCACTAGTGGTAGTGCTAGTTCTGATGTGTGTTGATGTAAAAAAAAAAAAAAAAGAATAAATAAAATGCTGTGGATCGACATATGTTTATCTGAATCTTTTTTTAAACTCAAACAATAATGTCAGTATCTGACTGAAACTCCAGCCAGTTACGCTACAGTTTGTTATATTATTGCGCTTAGTGATTCTGCACAACTAATGTGCACATGAAGTATGTAGAAATCAGATGGTGCATTGATAATCCATTAGATACCACTTTAGTCTTGTCCTCACCAGAGTGCAAGATGATCCCACTGTCGGTGTCACTGATCTCCTCTTTACTCTCGATGGCCGTCATCTTGATTATGTGCTCTGGAGTTTCTGCAAATATCTGCAGTAAAAAGAAAAGTTTATTTAGATTAGTACAATCAGAGGGCTCACTTTTAAGAATATATATTCTCCTGTTGTTTTCCCTTGTTTTCCGTCCACATGGCTTCATTCACTCTCACTCCGCTGCTTCACTTAACAAAAGTGAATGACTGGCGGGTGTTCTTTTTACACACTTATCCATGCAGCTCTCCTCCTCCCACCTCCTCCTCCTCCTCCACCTCCCTCCCATGCTCCATCACAATAGAGGCAGACCCCCACGGTTGACTCGGCACATGTGCGGGGGTTAATCTGAATCGCGGTGCCATGGCGACGGGGCACGGCGCGGCTGGCTTGGGGAGCGTGTCGCCATGAGGCGTGTCAGAGGGCGTTTAAAGAGCCCAGACCCCGAAAAAGAAAGCAGATGGCAGCGGGAATTACCCCACTCATGGACTGCACCTGTTCCCCCCTGTGCACCCCTCCCTCGGCTCCTATTCAACCAGTGTCCAGAAAACCCTCTGGGGGCTTTGAAGTGGAAGAATGTCTCAATGCTGGGCTTGTCCACGCAGCATCAGATCACAAGGTCCCTGCTGACTCTCCTGTGCAATGCTGCCCATTTCACTAACACACTTTCGCGAACAGGCGAGCACAATTCATGTTTACGGCCCCGCTCTGTCTCATTGTTGCTCTCCAGGAAACATGTGGCCGATAGTAAACAAAAACGAGCAGCAGAGTGGAACGACGGCAAGAAGAGAAAGAAACAAAGACACTAACTAATTGGAGATAACATTAGAAGATGAGAAATCAGGCCAGGAGTCTGCATGTGACTTTTTGGGGGGAATCAGCTTAGGGTGAGAGAGAGCTTTCAGTTTTTAGGTCAGTTCATATATTTTGAACCTCACGTGTTTGGCCTAACCCTAGACTCTGACTAAAAAGGCCAGATAATCACAAGAAGCACCGTTATGGTCACTAACACGATTAAAGGATATCATTAGCCTGCCTTCCTTCAATGCCACACATTCATGAAAGCAAAGCCCACAAACATGATGACTCTCAGAACAGCCTCTGTATTAATCTGCTGTAAACAAACTCATGTGTTAAGTAAATAAGATGTTATTAATAAGGAATAACTCTGGGAAGTAAGATGACACGAATATAGACACCACATGAAAGAATGTGTTGATAAGGCTTCAGTGTATAATCCTCAGCTCCTGTCTCAGCTGCTGTGTTTGGAGATCGGTATCAGGCCTTTTCCTGTAGGGACGAGGAAGACACAGAGCGCTGACAGGATATTATTGTGTATCCAATACGACTCACCCATTCACCACGGCAACTCATGTGAACTGACAGAGCTATAAGCAGCCAGCAGCACAATGAGGCACAGCGAGGCAGCTCGAGTCAGTAAAACAACACTGCAACAAAGGCTCTGTATCCACCAACTGGCCTCAATAATCTGCTGCGGGTGCAATATCTGCTGACAACTCGGCTAGTCTCGAGCAGCGTTGTTGGGCCAATATTGAGACAAGGCTGCAGTGAGAGGTGGAGAACGGAACAGTGCTGAGTTCTCAGTGTGCAAGGTCGAGGCCTGCTGTACTCTCAGACACATGGCTCCATGCTGCAGCAATCTAAAACTAAAGACGTCAACAGGAATCCGGCCTGGTAATCAGAGACAGGCAGAGTAATGTGGGATTTACCCACTTACACCCCATAACTGTCTGAAGACTTTCACAAGAGTCTGTGGTCGGAGGTCTAGGCTGAGTGGGTGGGTGGGTGAGTGGGTGGGTGAGTTTGGGTAAAACTCTCACTTGAAGTTTGCAGCTTATTGCCAAAATGCTGATGTCGTTTGTCATAGCTTTCATAAGACGCTGGAGTCGTGGGAGTGTTGAAATTGTACTATTATGGAGAAAAACAACAGTAGAAGTCCATTTCCTGCTGCTGATAGCACAGTCTCCACTGCAGACTTGATAGATGTAGTCATAACATCTTAATTGAGGGGAGTGTGTGATCACTGCTAATGACGACGACCTAGTAATGTGTTGGAGATGACCGTTCCACTCATCCTCGCTGTTCACTGGACTGTGACAGCGTAACATCTACGGAAGTTGATGTTTATGGCAAGAGATCATGATGTGGATTTACTGTCTCCCAGACTTCCCCCACCACCCTTTCCCATGAGCCTTTGGAGCTGCGTACTCCTGGATTGCCGCCACCACCACCGTGCTCATTACCACTGTGGTCGGCCCTGGAATTACCGACAGGGACCAGCCTCGGCAAGGAAACAGTGAGGGTTGCCTGAAACCAGACCGAGGCCTGTTCGAACCCTGTAATTAAGATTCTCCTCTGAATGCTGATACTATGGAAGAAACCAAACGACTTTACAGCATGCCTTATTTCAGAGTCTGATGGAAAGCCAAAATCCATTCAGCAAAACGGATCCACTCTATACGCAGTATGGGCTGCTGGAAGAAAAGTGCATCGATGTGGGGGAGCAGCAGGAGAACAAAAAAAACATTAAGTGTAGTATTACAAAGCATGTCACTGGAGTGAGATCTTAAGAAGCAGTGCTGAGCTTGGAAACTCCACAGACAACAGCACAATGCAGGACAGGAGGCTGCGTTAGCATAAAGTTCAAAAGCCATAGTGGTGAGCAGCCTGCATCCAAGATTCAAACACTGTTAGTCTCTTTAAAGGGCCAACATTCATTCAGATTAACACGGTTAACTAGTGCAGGGGTCTTAGTTTTCCAACAAAGACAATGCAGGAGTAATAAGCACCATGCCGGCCTGCTTGCAGTCACTGGAGGCCATATGCTGGCCAGACACAGCAGCTCAGTTACAGCCCAGTGACAGCGTAAACACAGAGGGCAAGAAGAGATGCTCCATTGTTCTCCTGAGGCCGAGGGGCTGACTGGGGATCACGACACCTTGTCCCTCTGAGTCATCATTTCTGAGGCCGCTGAATGGGCACTGATGGTCAGCTCAGGCCATTTGCAGGATGTGGTTACAGCTTGTCACCCTCAAGTGCCCACCATTCACAAAAGATCTGGGGGACTGAAGGGGCAAAACAACACAGAGGTGCTGTGTTCGGCACCACAGTAACACTTCATGTCTGTCAACATGTGGGCTGCTGTAGATTATGTTTATTCTGCGGCTGAGGACACAAACAGTCCTACAGTGTAGTTTCTCTGTGAGTGCAACAGAGCAAATGATTAAACTGTATTTAGGCTGAATGCACTCTTCCAACACAGCTGTATTTTTACTCATTAATTGCAATTACTGGCATCTCACTCTCTGGTTAAATAGACAAATAAAGTGTGCATTTACAGCTAAAGCATCAAAATTAAAGGCACACATAATGCAGAATGGTCTCTATTACATTAAATTACACTGTTATAGAAATACTAATGATGCATTTACATGTAAGAAGCAATTAATTGTTATACTTGCTTGATGTGGAGCCACACTTAACTAGATTCTACACTACCGGGCAACTTAATCTGAATACATTATATTTTATGTATGTTTTGCATTGAACATTTTGATCTAATAGGTAACTAGTAGCTCTGGTGGACAATTAAATGTAGGAAAGGAAAGCGGCAATATTTCCATCTGATCGAAGGTGGAGTAAAATCACAAAAGAGCAGAAAGTGGAAGAAAAACTGCAAATGCCTCATGACCGTAGTTAAGTACACAACTTGAGTGTGCTCAGTGACTGAATATGATAGAACATTTATCACAATGATGTTTCTTGTAGGTGTTTTGGTATTTGATGATTATACATGATGGAAATGGCCTATTTAGTTTGAAAACTCTGAAGTTAGCTTGAGATTCTGCAGTTAAGGGGAACGTTAAGGGTAACTTAAGTTGCATTGAAGACATTAGACCAGATTCGGATGTAAACCCACTCTTTACAAAGTGGTTAGATCTGAGCTATATTGTTCTAAAGAGGCTCAATACTCTTTAAAGCCCAGTATGTGTTTTGTGATGCTTTTGTGATATTTGTGTAAATGCAAAATAAGGAGATCTCACTGCTTTCTTTTTGCATGTAAATCACATTAGATCAGGTCCTGGTCAGAACCAACAATATATAGACTGGTCAGATCTGGATTAATAGAATACAGGTTTTACAAATCAGAAACTGTTTTTAAAAGATTCTTTAGCGTCGTCTAGATCTGACCAGTCTATACATGGTGGTTTTTGATCTGGACTTGGTCTTATGTAGGCTGCATGCAAAGAAAAGCAGGGGCATCTTACTTTTTTGCATTTTCACAAATAGAATAAAGGCTTTGCATATTAGAAACTGCGCTTTAGCTTCTCTGTTGTAATCTAACCCAGATCTGACCACTCTAAATATTGCTGATTGAGATCTGGACTTGATCTAATGTGGTCTGCATGCAAAACAGCAATGAAAGTCTATAGCTTCATTTTTTTTTTTTTTTACAAATAGAATAAAAGTTGCACAACTCACAAACTGTGTTTTAAAGACTCTTTAGCTTTTCTGTCATATTCTAATCCAAATTTGACCACTCTAAATATTGTAGATTTAGATCTGGACCTGATCTGCTGTGGTCTGCATGCAAAAAAGCATTAAATTATCCCTGTTCAGCCGTTCTAGAAAATGCAACTAAAGTTTTACGAAATTTAAAGTGGGTTCCATGCGGTATTTAGGGTTTGCCTACGATTTCTAAAACGGTTTTGCATCATATCACTGTGTTTAAAAAAAAAGCAGAGACTCGCTTAGTTGGGTTTCCCATTAACTTTCCCCTTAACTGCAGAATCTGAAGCTAACTTCAGCGTCGTTTCAGTTTAGCTAACTATTCTGTAACATTTCCTCAAAGTTTAACGACTTAAAACAACATCTATCCTACTTCAACTGTTTGTACCAACGTTTCTGCTTCTTCCCTGTCTGTTGTATTACACTGTTAACCTACAGAAACTGGTTTGTACCGACCTTGTAGTGAGCTCAGCTCCTCTACAGCATCTTCTCTGAGGCAGCAGTTCAGACTTTCTCTGGTCAGATGTGAGAGCAGCGCTTTGGACATCTGTTTAGGAGCGGCTCCACTTTCTCCATCCAAGGGGAGGAGCCTTGTTGGATTTTGCTGTAATATTTATTTGAAAACAAATTCTCTTTTCTAGTTTTAGTTATATGTACTTGATAATGTATTTATGTCATATAGTCGACCAAAATATATTTGTTTTGATATTACCGGGAAAGGTATTTTTTTGGGTCACAGACTCCACCCCCAGACTCTGTTTAAATGGTTTGTTCCGACGCTACAGAGTTTCCAGACACGCTCTGCGTATTGACACAGCACGCGACCCACTGAGGGGCTTTTAAATTGAAGAGAGGCACAAAAGAAGAATAGCTGGAGGCAGAGACAAGTTTTAGTTAAGGAGGAAAAAAAAAAAAAAAACACAGGACAGCTGGCAAGTAAGTGTTAGTGAACAAGACCACACTCACCTTCCACTGCCATGATGGTAGAAAAACACTGTGACCAAGATGTGATAAGCAGGCCAATGTAAAGTACATTAAATTAAAACATAACTACATTGGAGAGACAAATGCACTTTTGATTTCATGTTAGTTTTACATTAGAAGACTTTCTTCCATGAGTGGCCATGTTTAACCTGCTTTTGTAGGAGGATTTGACATTTAACTAGTTTATTTTTTGGATTATTTTAAATTTTTGATAATTTTTTGGATTATTTTTTAATTTTGATTACTTTGTTTGTACAGTACTAGTGGAGTGATGAAAATTAACTACTATATCTGTTTAAATACTGTACAAATGTGATGTGTTTCATTTTTTTTTCTATTTTATGTAATGTCATACTCCTACTCCACTTCATTTATCTGACAGCTGTAGTTACTAATACTCAGATTTTATATATGTATATATAAAACATGAGATGAGTTTGTAAAATGTTGACCAGCGATCAATCTGTGCTACAGTGTTAATATAGGATTAAGAAAATCTAACATATGAGGCGTTAAAATGCTTCTTATGTGGTACTGCATCAGTAATAATAATCCAATTATATTATATTACTACCACACAGAAACTATAACTTTATAAGCTATTTTATAGGTACTTATATAAGGATATTGAAAATGCCTCCATTTTTGGAAATTCTGAATAATTCTTCCATCTTGACTATGTGTTGCACTTGCAGACTGTATTTGTGAAAGACACTCTGCTAAAATACATTAAATGTAATTCTGAAACAACAAACAGGCTACTTTTATTTTCCTTCAGCCGGTGGCTTCCGTGACTTTCCCAAATGGCTCCAGTCCCTTTACCAGACCCTTGGGTATTCCTAGCCTATATAACCTGAAAAGCCTCCTCCAGATGGCCTGTGCTTTCTCCTCTCGTCCCGTGATGGAATGAAAAGATCAGCTAATTAAACAAAGTCCCATATCCATGTGAAAGAACCGTGAGAGTCCTCAGGGGGAAGAGCGGCATGCAAATCAACCCCACAATGCTTTGAATTGTGTCCAGCACACCAACACATCACTGCAAACCATAAAGCCTTTATTTCCACATGCACACAGACACACTGAGAATCGAGAGTCATGACAGAAACAGATAAACAAACATGTACATTTGTAATGCCGGGGGATTTTTTATTGATACAAAACAGTTCTGTTGAAAAATGTTTCTGTTTGCAATCGCATAAAGTAAAGAATCAGGCTGAACTGATGTGGCCCTTTCATGGAACAAACTGTTTCGTGCTCATTTAATCGAGGCAGAAGCATGGGGATGCTGGTTTAAAACATGAAATAGTATGACTATAAAAAACATTTTAAAAAAACCATCAGAATAGTTTGAGCTTTTTCTCAACCAATATCCATCCATCCATCCATCCATCCATTATCTGTACACCGCTTAATCCTCACTAGGGTCGCGGGGGGCTGGAGCCTATCCCAGCTGACTTAGGGCGAAGGCAGGGGACACCCTGGACAGGTCACCAGTCTATCGCAGGGCTACACTTATCAATCACCAATTAACCTCAACATGTTTTTGGACTGTGTGGGAGGAAGCCGGAGAACCCGGAGAGAACCCACGCTGCACAGGGAGAACATGCAAACTCCATGCAGAAAGATCCCGGGCGTCTTCAACGGGACGGAAACCTTCTTGCTGCGAGGCAACGATGCTAACCACCGAGCCACCTTATAGCCCTCAACCAATATCAATCCATATAATTCTGAATAAAAAATGAGAAATGTCCCTCTTTCATCAGAAACTGAACTGCAATTAAGATTTAAGAAACTATTTCTAAATATAAATAATGTATTTGCCTTGTAAGCAGGATTCCTTCAAGTCTGATGTTTCAAAATGTAATGTAATTTTCAAAAATGCAGTGTACTAAGAAAATGTGAAAATGTGTGTGTTTTTAATGTACAGCTCAGTCGACAGTGAACATACAGATTTTGGGCCATTATGGTGAGAAGCTCCAGGGGCTGATGGGAGCCTTTGGGCCTCACTGTTCAAATGTTTGTGTTCGCCTCAGGTTGTCCTTCACACGCACAAACTCTGGGATCTTCTGCTCGTTCTCCCGCTGCCTGATCTCCTCCTGCTCATACTGAAAAAAACACATCAGGAAATCAACTCTAAGCCAGTCAGCAACACCCACAGTTCACCCTAGCAACATTTCCATCTCTAAATTTGACAAAGAACAAGTCTAAATGCTGTTCAGGAATGTTTATTTGACCTTCAAAGACCTCAGCTGGATAAAATTTTGAGAATATGTGGCCATAAACATGGATCCTCTTCAAATTATGTCAAACCTTTATGTTAACTCCAACAGTAAGGTCTGTGTTTGGAGCAAATATGTATTTGTACTTTATTGATCTGGTCATGTGAATCTGACCTCTTGGAGTTTCTGTTGCCTCTTCCTGAGCTCCGTCTCCAGATCTGAGGGCCGCCGTCGTGCCATCTCCTCCTCTTTGTGCAGCTCCAGCCTGCGCTGCTCCAACACTCGCTTCAGCTCCGGTTTCTCTTCCAGCAGCAAACCTCTGCACAGTCATAGTCACAGTTACACAAACCACCTGACCCGCTCTGTTTTAACTGCTGACGACATTAAGACCAAACTGTGGAGATGTTTTCTGTGTTTACCGTTTGTGGCTGAGCATCAGCTCACGGTGCAGGTTCTGGTAGCTCGGTGTCTCTGCTGAGGAGCCATTCAATTTCTTGGGATGAGTAATCTCATCACTGCTGCAGTCTGTTGTAGAGTGATGGGATAGAGGCAGGTCAACAACAGAGCTCTCTGACTTACCCGAATAAGCTCATATGATGATTTAATTCCTCAGATCTGATGAATTACTACTAAAATACCTAAATTGATATTTTTGAAATAGATAAATAGAAAAATGTTTGACTTTGCACAACCACTAACCATTAAATGACAACTGAGTGTTTAGACTATTGATTTGAGCTATCAAGGTTTTGGGTTACATTACCACAGTAGTTATTTTTTAAAATAGTTTTTATTGATATTATTTCATCATTATTATTATTATTATTATTATTATTATTATATTAATATCTATCGTATTGTTTTAAAATCTTTTATATAGTTTATATATATTTATTGCTTTTATATTTTTAAATATATTTATATTTTCTTTATACATTTTTAAAAATTTATTTGAAGAGAAATAAAAAATGTGTATCAAACAAGAGCTTGGGTATTAAGAGGTTGGTAATAATTTTAAAAAATAAATACGATAATCCCAGAAACACTGTAGATTTCATTGTAAACAAGAAAATCACAGCATTCATTCAGCAACACTGAAATATAATGTTATGGAAGCAGCTTTGTTTTTTTGTTTCATCTAATTCTATCAAACTATTTCTAATGTAACAATCAGATATTTAAATGATGGATCAATTTATCATTCAAGCAGATTCTTTGATTTAATTAACAGATAATTTAATTCATTTCATGACACTTCCATTAAATGAATATTTTAATCAACCACCATCTGAATGTGTGCTTTTTTAAACTTTAGAATGTATTTCTGTTTTTCATTCATTGATTGTGTTTTAAGTTACCTTTTTTGTGATGTCCATATCCCGGTTTCTGTGAAATTTGATAGATAAACAGAAGAATATATAACCTGTTAGTAATAACACAAGCAAACTGCTTCACAGCCACTAGCTGAGCCAAACCATGGTAATGTCAATGTACTGAGACAGGTTTGTCAAAACACCTTTATTTTGATCGTCCCCTGCCTCCTGCACAGCGAGTATAATTAGATAAAGGCTATAAAAGAAGACTGTGCCTGCTGTGCTGCTTAAGCAGGTGAGCTGTGTTTAACAAAGGTGACGTAACAGCTCGGTCAGAGAGGCTGTAATGTTGGACTGGCCTGAAGATGAAAAAAATGAATGTAATTCTGCTGGTAATGAAAAAGAAAATAATGCAACTATTTGAATTAACTTCATTCAAAACCCGATGGGATGAAACTTGGCTCCACGTGCTTGTAACACAACCAGACACCTGTGCCACACCCACTGAAACCAGATAACCAGGAGGCAAGGATCACAGTGAGCAGGCAGCAGATGGTAGATGTTGTTGTGGTTGCTCTGAGCAGCCTGTTGCAGACAAAGTCACGCCAGCTGATAAGTTTCTGTCAAAAACTGTCCTACAGCTCTGATCCTCAAGCTCTGCGTTTGAGATTGTGCTTTTTGTTCCTATCACGGACATTAAGCCTCCAGATCCTGCCTCTCCTTGGGCCCCCTGCAGGGAGGCTGAGCTGGGAAGTAGCTTGGCAGGTGTCTGACCTGATGGAAGCCATTGTTCCTGTCAAGGCCTGCAGGTCTGCGATGGATTACAGCAAAATCACTCCACCTGATTTCAGAACTCCTCAGCCCTGCCAACATAGACACTCATGTTCTTGCAAGCTGACTCTCTTACGAAGCACTCAGATAATAGTCAACAGTATTATACACACTGGATTTCAGTGTCTGACATAAGGTATAACATGGTTTCTTTTTTGGCCTCATTAATCAATGTATTGTTGTTACATGAACATTTTCAACTTCAAAATACTACTTTAAGAAGAAAATCCTAATCCTAACTCCTCAGCCTTGTTTTTCGAGCAGAAATTATCCTCGTCCTAAGATGACCCTCTTATGTAATTATTTTGATCATGTTAAAACCTGACTACCCGAAAAATTCGAACAATGTTTTCACATTACAATAGTGCTATTTTACAGGTGTACATGCACCATGTGGCCCCATCAATTCTTGGAAATTACATGGGTTATTCAAAAATAGACAATACATCTTGCATTTAATATCCCTGAATAATAATAAAAATCTTTAATGACAATACACACTTTACTAACTGAAGCAATTTCACACAACAGACTGCATGGGACTCTAATAAAAATCAGATTTTATAATGTTGACAGTATCGTGTAAGAAGGCATGAATTTATATCTTTAGTCACAGTTAAGTAATATAAAGAAGTACATAAAGTCTCCAGACAGAAATGAAAACTAACCTGATTGTAAACTTTCTGATGCTACACTTACAGCCTGTCCAAAAGTCAACTAAACTTCTGACAGATGGCCACCACACTAGACACTGACCTGCCCCTCATCAGACAGCAACAATAGCAATAACCAACCTGCCAAAACTCACCTTTTTTGCAGCTGACCCCTCCATGGCAGGACGGTGGAGGTCCGCTGTCTCTGTCCAGTCACAGTTTCCCTGTTTTAATCCATCGTTTCAAGAATCACACGTCTTCACTCAGCCTGTCTGTCGTCTGTTTTTTTGCATCTGAGGCCAACATGTTGTTGTTGACGAGGGTTTCGCAGACTCAATGTGCCGCCTAGCAGTGGTCAATAGTGGTAGTAGACACCCAAATCTTATTACGCCATTCAAGATTACCTCACAACCCCCCATGATGCACAGGACAGTGGATTAGTTAATCACCGCCGACACGAATGCAGCTTAAAGCCAAACCAGCACGGCACTATTGCCATGAAGCCAATCAATACTAACAGAGGCTCCAGCAACAAAGACTTTCCTGCAAACCAACACTGTTAATAGTGTGAAGCAGTCAGATTTTTCCCTCTAAGCTCATTGCTTCTTACTGCTAGGGGCTTACAGTATACTTGTAGCAGTCAGTTGCAGTATATGTCTATGTGTTTGCTACTATTTTAAGTAATTGTGTGATTCTTTACACAAATATAGAGTTGATGTGTTGATAATTAACATTTATTTAAAAAAAAAAAAAAAAGGACTCCTCAAAGGTCACGCTGCGTTTGTAGCTTGGTTTCTGTGGTTTCTGAGCAACACTCGACTCCCAACTCACAGTGACATGACCCTCATTTATGTCTTTGTTAATCTGAAATGACAATACAGATAAACATTTAAATGATATAATGTATATAGGATGTCCAGCCGAGGTTAAGGTTTGGAGGCCCATTCACTGGTTAGCCCTTCAAAACAACTAAAGAAATAAAAACAGACTGTCAGACTGTTTGTGTTTATGCACCATACAAGAATCTTGATGACTAAAAATAGGAGATAAAATTTATATATATATTTATATATATATAAGTTCTGATAAAACAATTTATTTGGGTACACATTAGTTTACAATTTTGCCATAAAATCTATTATTCCTTTAAGATTAAAAAAAAAGAAAAAAAAAGATTATTAATCCTATGTTTGATCAGTGAATCTCTGTGTCAGTGATTTTTCACTGATTTTGAATGTTATGTGAAACCTGTCTCTGACACTGAGTGCAGAATATTATAAACATGGCCTGTGGTATAGTTTCATTGTAATGTCACCTCGTTGTGGGGTTTCACTACATTTCTAGTACATTTAGAGTGAATTGGGGTAAGATGTGGCCCTGAGGTAAGAAGCCACCCTCCACATTTTTCCCCTCCTGGCCTCCTGACCACTAGATAAAGCCATTTCTCATTTTAAAATTCAAAAGAAGTGGTTCTGAGGTTAGTTGATGTAACATTTTGAGAGCACAAAATAAGCTTCTGCAATTTCTTAGTTTATTTATAAAGTTTTATCCTGTTTTATTTATTGTTTATTTATTTATTTATAGACGTACTTAAATGTAAAAGTGCAATTTCTTCATTCATTGCAGGAAATATGATGTAAAACGAAGAAATAAGTTGTGTGTTTTGGCCACATGGGGTCGACATACTTTCGCTGTCTGCTTTTAATGTCCCATGATTCCTTGCGGCTTTTTGCTTTAAAGCGGACCCGGAAGAGGTTTGTCCCTCAGATTGAATGGCTGATGTGTGTGCTGCGTGTGTGTGTGATTGTTTGGGACTGTTTGAGTGAGTGAATGTGGGTGTTTGTGTGCGTGTTTCTTTATAAAACCTACACAGTGATCTTATTTGATCTGCTCAGAGTTTAGCTCCGCTCTGATCAGAAATGATAGGAAAACCGCTCTCGAGCCTCCGCGGCGATGAGCAGCTGGCGAGATTGAACCTTCGGGGCCTCCACGCTTCGTGCTGTGGTCAGAGGTGATGAATTGATCAGATATACTAGTTCTGGGTGAGTTTGGGTTCATCTCAAACCTCACTGTGGACAATGAGTAAAGGAGCGATTCTGATCTTACCACAGCCGAGAAGCAGCAGGAGCCCTGGACGGAGATATCTGCTCAGTTTAAACCGTGTTACTGTTTAGCACTGCGATTTTTTTTAGGGGGTCGTTTCCCCTCATTACTGAGTAAATACCAAACTGTCCCCCCAGGTATACCGTAGACGATTTCTCCTCCTTTTTTGAAGCTCGTCGATGGATATGTCGGTTGTTTTTTTTCAACTAGTTTTCAAAAGTGTTTCCTTTTGTTCAGGAAAATTTAAATGCAAGACACCCCCTCCCAGTTGAACACTTGGTTGCGCCCAAGACGTAACTGACTTGCCATCAGCTTCTCTGTCCAGTGTTCATTTCAGGTATAAGATGGGGACAATCCAAGGCAAAGTTGCCCTCATATTTTTTTAATTGTCATCTTGGAAACAACTTGTAACGTTGCGCATATAGTGACAATAAAGAGACCATATTCACACCAGTGTTCATGGTCCTACAAGTGAGTACACAAACAATCAAAATAGCAAAAATCTGGAACCTTGGCTTGCAACACATCAAATTCTGCTGATGTTAGAGACTCAAAAAGTTTGTGAATTTTCCACCCAAAAAATGTTTTTTAACAAGGAAATTTGAATAAATCCATACATAAACATGTGCACACATTTTCTTGGACCCCAGTAGTACCTGTATTAGATTAAATCTGTAGTTTTTTTCCCTATTGTTTAGGGCAATTTATTTATTTTTTAAAAATTCTGTTGTAGCTATTTAATCATGTGGATCTGCTGGAACCAATTTTGTCTTTGTGTCCTCAGCTGAAAAATGTAAGTGTGAGACAACCCCTCCTAGCTATAGACTTGGTTGTGCCCACAAGGTAACTGTGAACAAAGAGCAGTTTGGGCCTTTTCAGAGGAGGCTGAACCTTCAGGGCTGCATTTATAGTCGTTGTAGGACAGATAAAATGACGAGCATTTATTAACTCCATAGGGGAGCTAGCAGTTATTACATAACAAACTGACATGTCAGTCAGAATACAGCTATTGTTGTGACTCGGGTGGATCTGAAACGCGTCAGATTAATGTCTGAGAAAATAATGTGGTTCAGGTTTTGTTGAATGTAATTCAGGATTTTGCAGAAACTTTAATACATTTACTGAAGCCCTGTTTGATTCTTTTCTTTGACTTAAATAGCTGCCGTAGCAGACAGACATTATGAGTGAATCTTTAACATGGGAGTGATGTGCATAGTAATTTCTTCAGGTGATGAAATAGGTACATTGTTTGATGAGGATGTCAGCAGTTGTTTTTAGGAAATAAATACTTAGTTTTAATGTTTGTTATTATAGTTAAAAGTAAAGAAGTATTGTATTTTTGTGTATTTCTTGTGTTTGATTATTTTAGGGTAACCCTTATGTTGGTTGGCCTGTGGGGCTGATTAGGGGCTGCCTACAAAAAAGCTGGCAGTTGAGGGAGCACAAGAAGAGAGGGAAGGAGCGCTACAATATATGCCACCAGCTAACCGCCTGGCTTTGTTTTTTTTTTTTTGCTTTGCTATTTGTGTCTCATTTTTGTAATGTGTCGGTGAATAAACACCCAGTTGGTCTGCAGCTTATCTCGCCTCAAGTGTCCTGCTTTATCCAACCGCAAAACGGTCATCCTAACAGTCAGTTTAGTCAATTTTAGTGTTTTATCAGAGAATCTGTAAAAATAGGCACACTTAATAGAAATGGTATTTGCTGTGTGAAATGACACCTTAATTCTTAAAGACATAATATTTTACAATGCTGTAGAAGATTTTTTTTTTTTTTTTTTAAGGCAAGCTGGCCCACTTCTCTTTTAAAATACAGCAGGGTTAAAAAATAAAAATGTCCATATGTGCTTAATATACACTGGAAGACACATGATGAGAGCTTCTCCATCTTGAAACTGCAGTGTGATGACAGCCTCCGAAACATGGATTCACTTTTGGGCTTTCAGATGTGACAAACCTGGATCGGAGAGGGACTTTAAATACCTCCCTTGTACTCTTTCAGAACCTACGATTACTCTGAGGTGCATCCTGGACCAAATCTGAACAGGATTTTCGGAGCCAATAGAACTGGCAGGTCTAGCTTTTGTGTGAGCCATCTGTCTGGGTTTGGCTGGAAAAACTGCAGTTCTGGGCAGAGGTGACCGTGTAATCAGCAGAAGAACACAGCCACTGCTTGATGTGCTCCTTTGGTGGATTTTTCATTCCAAATGAGCAGCGAGTAAAGTTAAAGGAGTGATTTAAGGTCAACAGATAGGACAGTATGAAACTGATGATATGCGTGCTGTTGTATAATTTGGCCTCTATGTTAAATGGGTCTAACATAAAAGTTTTACTGAGACTAAACTAAGTTATGTAAAATATATTGCACACAGTCAGTTTACTAATGCAAAGTTTTATATATAAAAAGTGTTGCATGTTTTCACAAATTCCTGAAGAATCTGTTTGGAGGTAAAGCATTAACCCATATTCCAGCTTAAAATTTTCTGAATTCTTTATATCTGATTGTATGTTCAAAGTAAGATCCATGAGGAGAATAATCAGTCGCTCTGGATGCTGAAACACTGCAACCAGAAAACAATGGTGGAGGAGGTCACAGCTCTTTGTACCAAAGTCAACAACCTTAAGTTTCTACCTCAGTTGTGTTCATGTCACTGCAATAAAAACTGTACAGAAGAAGAGTAATAGCTGCAGAAATATACTGTGGAGTTCCTCGCTGTTTTCCTTTCTTTTATGTTGTTGTGGCTGGTTTTTCCCTACAGAAAAAAATTTGCCAAGGTGTCCGAAATCAAGCTGCTGGAGGCGACTGAGAAGTCAGTGGGACAACCAGAAATGTCCGAGTACCACTGGGAGCTGAAAAACTTCTGCAACAAAGAACAAGAAAAGGGGAAAATGTAAAGTTTCTATATGAAAATACTTTATTCATCCCAGAAGGGAAATTCAATGAATTTCAATGAATTCAAAAAATTCAATTATATGCAGCAGGTCATGAGTTGCAGCTTCTCGAAGTTTTTTAAAAAATATTTATTTATGTCACATTCAATCATTGGCATTGAATTACACAGGTAAGACAATTTGACATGGAAAAATGTTCATGTTCATGTTTTGTTTTTTTGTTTTTTAAAAAGAATACATTTTCTACACCTTACTACAAAGAAATTACAACCAAGTCACACCTTTTTTTCTCTCTTTTTTAATATGTGCTTAAATGAACATCTCATCCATGATCCCTTCTAAGCTGTTTGTCAGTCATCACTTGATAATTTTTAACAAAGCAAATAACGCTTGTACTATAATTTTAAAGGATGTAAAAGCTGCTTTATTGTCAGACTTTTTACATTTCTCTGCTTTGTTGTTGGTTTGTTTCTCTGTAGAACATTGTGAAAGAGAGGCCATGTTTCCTGGAAAGAACCGAGCAGAGGAATGAGAGGAACAAACATGATGTTAATCGTTACTAAAAGAAGACGCATCTGGACATGATTGAGCTGCTTAAGAAGAAGAAACTACGAGTGGTGAATGGTCGAGATTAAACAATGTGTACGAGAGAGAAATAAACAGAGCATGCCGTCAGAGAGAAACTGAATTCTTTGGACTGTTTGCTCTGTTTCTGCTTCCCTGTGGCAGCAGGAATATAAGACCACCCGTATGGAGCTGGAGGGTGTGAAGACGGAGCATAAAGAGGCCGAAAAGCAGCTTTTTGCCCTGAGGCAGGCTGATGCGCTCATGCTGAGGACAATCCAGCTGATTGACAACCAGCTGCAGCCCACTGAGGCGCACATAAAGGCAAAGGTGACAAAGCAAAAGGTATTACTCTCTGATAGGTCCACAGTATGATAGCTGGGTCTTCAAGAGCCCTTACTATGCTTTTTTTGTTCTTACCCTTTATTTGAGTGTGTTAAACATTAAATTAATCACAGAGCAGGGAACATAGTTGTGTAAGGGCCGTTATTATGTGTCAAAATGCACATATAACAAAGTCAAAATGTTAATAATCCAAAAGAGTTAAATCATATACTTCATTGTTGCCCTGTTGCACATGAGAAGCCAATGAAAGCTGAAAGTCAAACCACAAGTCGCTGCACTCTAAACTGTCACTGCATATTGAATAGCACTGCAATAGCAGAACAAAAACAAAGCAGTTAACAAAAATTAAGGGACTTTGTTGGCCTTCAAAGACACACCACCAGGTCGTTCATCCACAGGTCATGGAAGGCTAGGCGGATGAACTAAAGTGAACAAATCGTACAAACAAATCCAAAAAGGACAGCAGTCAACAGTATTAACATGTTGAGAAATCACTGCTGTGTGGATATCTCACCTAGCATCTTCTCTGACCTCCCATAGAAAAGAGTCACCGCCCCACTTATCGAACTTATTCTATCATTTCAGCAGCAGAGAACCACCACGTGCCACATATTGTTGCTTATTGTGCACGTAAACGGTTCGCAAACTTACAAAGACCGCCCCAAAGGGAGTTATTTTCTCCCGCAGAAAACAATGCTTCTGTCCCGAATGAAACACCTTGTTTAAAGTCCAGGCTTCTCCTCTGTTGCTTGTCTATGTCACCATGTTACAGGTTTTCATAGCAGCTAGTTTGACCACATTATCAAAGAATGAACAGCAGCCACACGGTCAACAGTATTTCATCTCTAGCCACGTCTATGGGGGTTACATCTCTCTGCTTCTTCTCATCCATCTGTCATTACTGTATGTAACCAGCAATTTATTATTTAATTGGACCAGCTGACCAATCACAGCAGACTTGACTGTTCTCATGGGGAGCCTTAAAGAGACAGGAGCTAAACGGACCATTTCAAACAAGGGTTGGGAGGCGGTGCTGCAGCAATGTATGAGAAAAATATAGTGTTTTCTGAACATTAAAGCATGTAAACATATTCTAAAAAAACCCAAACATAAAATTCTAAACTTGTAAATGTATTAGAATATGGGCTCTTTAAAGAAGACATAGGTAGTGAAGGGTACGTTTGTATTTTTTGTGAGAAGTGTGTTGACTTTTTGGTAGTAAAATAAGTGCATAATACATTTTAAGTAAATGTGAAGCTGTTTAATTCTACTATTAATTTAACTACTAATAACTTTTAGAAAGTGGTTGAAAAAAAAGAGACTGTGGGTCATAAAGTGCAAACAGAAACAAAATGATTTGGATTGAAAACAAAGAGAGGTGAAACTGAGGAAAAGTTTGCAGCTGCCAAAGATGATAATTCATCATCCACATACATTCCTAGTTTTGCATCAAGTACATCTGAAATGCTTATATGACACAATCACATCCTACATGGTTACTGTTCATTTTGGCTTTATTGCAGCATAAAGCAGATTTGCTCTACAGCTGTGGCCTGTTCATAATGAATGGTAGCTCTACCCACTCTTCTCCACAGATTGATGATATGAAACAAACGCTGAGACTGAAGCAGATGGAGGAAGAAGACCTCCAGAAGTGAGTCAGCAACACCAGATGAATCATCGATGACTCAACAGCAGAACTGCAAAAGCTGGCGACGAACCAGACGTGACCCCATGGATCAATCAGTCGATCTGAGGCGCCTCCAGGAGGAGAGAGGTTTAAGGAGAGAAGGCTGAGCTGTGCTGGGAGAAGAACAACCTCTCTGTTTAAAAGTGAGTGTGTTCACACACAGGGTTCTCTGAACAAGTTTCCTTCAACAAAGATCTCATTTTTAGTCATTAACAGTTCAGACTTTTCACTACTGAAGGCCATGATAGATGACAAATTCACAGAATGCAGAATGTGGTAGATAATATTTATAAGAAGTGTATTGCAAGCTTAATGATTTGAACATGATGAAGAGGAGAAGCTGCAAAGACACAAACACACGCTGCCCTCCAGTGGCTCAGGCAGAACAAACACCTATTTGGTGAACCATCAGTGAGCCCTTAATGCTGATGGTAATACCTTAGCATTTATAAACCATGCATAGATAGTCAATAAATGGTTTCTAACACTCTATAGTTGAATAATTAGCTGATATTGGTGAGTGCTCATGATTTTCAGCAACCATAATTCTTCTTTGTTTGTATAAACTGAAGCTGATGATTTATCTATAACACATCTGTAGTGATATAAACATGTCTTCCTACAGGTTGTAGGCACTGACAAGTGTCGTAACTTAAAAAACACTTACAGTATGTTGTAATCCTTTTAGTAAATGTTGTAAAAGCTGAACACAGGGGTTAAAAAGTGTTACCACGCAGAGTACATTTCCAAATAGCAGGATAGGAGTTCAGTGCAAAGGGTCCAGATTGGTTTTCTTCATTCTGTTCTGTTTGATTTTTACAAAATGCCAGAAATATATTCCACAGATCAATGTGAGGTGGCATCGCTTTGCTGTAGAGAGCCACATCTCATTCCGTGACCTGTGGGTGTTTGTGTTTCAGAGCAAAGATGACAAAAAAAGGTTCACGATTGAAGTCAGAGTGGTGCACACTATGATTTTTACCTTCTATACATAGTTACAATCCCAAATGCAAACTTTAGTTCAATCTTTTCTGAACCTTTTCTCTTTTCTGCTCCAGAGGAGTTGTGTTCTAGACAACTGTTTTTATGTTTCATATGGACTTTTTTCCTCACCTTTTTTTTTTTTTGCTGACATCTTCCCCTGTGGGCTACAAGGTGGAGAAGTGGTTAGCACTGTTGCCTCGCAGCAAGAAGGTTGCAGGTTCGCGTCCCGGTGAGGACACCCGGGATCTTTTCATGTGGAGTCTCCATGTTCTCCCCGTGCAGCGTGGGTTCTCTCCGGGTTCTCCAGCTTCCTCCCACAGTCCAAAAACATGTTGAGGTTAATTGGTGATTCTAAATTGTCTGTAGGTGTGAATGTGAGTGTGCTTGGTTGTCTGTCTCTAAGTGTAGCCCTGTGATAGACTGGTGACCTGTCCAGGGTGTCCCCTGCCTTCACCCTGAGTCAGCTGGGATAGACTCCACCCCCCCGCAACCCGAGTGAGGATTAAGCTTTGAATAGATAATGGATGGATGGCTCTTCCTCTGCCTCTGTGAGATGCTTGACGCCCCTGATAAGGTGATGATTTACCTCAGTACTGGGTGGGCAATCATCCATCCAAAGCCGTAATCATAACGATATGTTCCTCTTCTCAGATTATTCAGCTTCTGAAAACAGAACAACAGAAAATTAGGGAGGTGAAACTGACTCCTCTGTGTGTGTCAGTGAGGCAGGTAAAGCCACTGCTGAGATAGAAATGATATAAGCTCATATATTTAGATTTGTCAGTAAATTGCATTCTTTGATTTAATTTCAAAGTAATTAAATACATTTCTGAATCTTGTCCATATGTGGAGTAAGTGAAATCTCACCACTGTACATTTTTCTCCTGATGTGTCCAGGCTGGATCTCTACGCAAAAAGAATTCATAATTCATGAAGTGTTTTTTGAGTTGGAAAAACATCTATGGTGACCTTCATTCGTCTGTCCAGTTTTTTAAGACACTGCCTCAATGAAAAGAAGAGAAGTTCACCTTAAATTCACTCTATAGAGTTCCTTTTACTGCCACAATATAAGCACCAGTAACTCTGCAGTGCACCGCTCCTGGTCCCTCAACGTCACTGTGGATGCTGAGGACAAACAGCAGTAGATGAAGGTGAGAACAGAAATATAAATAAAGTTGGCAGAACAGCCCAAAACCTTTTCTTCAACTTTAACATTTATAAAACTGGTTTCTGGCTGTAGCTTGAGACATTTAATTTTGTTGCGTTTATATTGTGTAGACAAGACGAGAGTTTAATTGTTAATCTTAATTGCGTGAGTCCAAGAAACATTGATGAACGGATTAAGGCCCTGCAGAAGGAAGCTGCAGCACCGCATCGCTGTGACAATGAACTGTGGGCGCAGAAGAAACATCTCCTTGAACTAAAGAGTAAAAAGAGACAAAAAAGAATCAGTACTAAACAGGATAGACAGGCCTGCCTTTAAAAGTCAAAAAAGGTTTATTCTGTGTAATATGTTTGCATACAACTTAATTAGAAAATCAACTCTTTAAAAAGGCCTTAATTAGTTAATTTAACAAGTGATCAGACTCTCTCTTTCCCTGTTTAGTCTGAGATAAATGGAGCAGAGCGCTATTGACCTGAAGAAGGTTAAAGAGGAAACTGAGGAGAAAATTGCTGCTGTCAGTTTCCAGAAGGTGACTGTGTTCAAATGAAGGTATGGATCAGTGAACTCATAACCAAGAAGCTGTGTATGACCGCCGCTGTGGAACGACGACATTTCAAATCGCCCAATAGTCTGCTCTGTTCTCTATTTTACCGTCTCTGCATCAAGCTCTGCTCTGTGTTTTCAGTCTGTTTCTCACTTTATCACACTTTATAGCAAACATTTATCACACTTTTATGGTATGTTGATAATAGATTTGTACAGGTATAACTTCTCCCTGCCAGGTTTCAGTACTTTCCATGTGCCACTGCGGCAAAAATCCATCCGGCCATCTGGTGCAGAGGAAGGTACGGCTGACAGAACAATGCAAACGCCTGTTGAAGAGAGCAAACATGATCGATGGGACGCAGCCTGATGAGTCAATACTTCATTACAGTATAAATATCTGAATAAGAGAAACAAGTCTGGAGGATATTATCCTTGTAATACACTCTAAAAGCTGCCACCGAGGCCTTTTGGGTGTAAAATATTAATATTGGCTTTTTGTTAATACACATCTTCAGCAAACTGCCCGACAGGCTGGATCAGATGAAGGCCATGCTGAATGAGGAGCTTTTTCTCCTGCCTCAGGGAAACTGTAAAAGCACATGAGGATAAGATTTACATTTGAATTCAAAGAGTATAACTTTATAAATCTAATTCCTAGGAACTGCATACATTTTGAGCCAACCTTCTCTAATAGCAATGTAAAATTAAAAGACTGCTATTTTATTGCTGGAACTGGAAATGTCTGTAAAAATCATATAAAGTGTCAGTGAAGAAGTCATAAATTTAAAATGGTGGATTATGCTGCTTTAGTTATGAAAAAGACATTTTATAACTACCTCATTAGTTCTAGCAAGACATTGTGATCAGACCTTACTCATTAATTACTATATTGCTTAGTATTACTCATGGTTAGCAATATATTTAGATGACTTTCTTACTGTCCTCAGAATGTAAATATTAGTTGTATTAGGTGTCTTGTTTTTGATGGTTGCTCGTGAGTCCAACAGCAGAAGGGTGATTATATTAGAACTGTGATTGTTTTCATTCCCTTTGTGGTTCACTTACTTAGTCCTGTTTGTCATTTCCGATGACAGAAGGCTGTTGTGTACATAAATGTGTGTGTCACAGGCTAAGGAACGCTGGCTCAATCCGCTGAAGCAGCTGGTCGGACAGATTAATGATAAGTTCACTGATTTGTCTGTGCAGGAGAGGCTGATCTGCGCTCAGAGACGGAAGTAAATGCAGACACACACAGAAACAACACAAACTGGGTAAAAGTAGGTTTTCAGCGGTGGTTTGCTTTCCTTCACTGAGCTGATGATTGAGTTCATGTAAAACTGAATTTTATATAGATTTGATAAAAAGTTAGGATGTAGCCCTGGATTATTGATGTTACCTTTTAAAGCTGTGTTACACTAACTGAACTATTTAAATCCAAGATGCCCCTTTTAATGGATGCAACATCAAATTACATCAAATTTAAAATTCTTTCTGATGTCCTGACAGTTTTTTTTCATTTCACATGAATGTGGGAGTTATTATACATTATATATTATATTTCTGAAAATACTGAACTGCAGGTAAGTTTTTTGAAGGGGAAAGTAAAGAAAATTCCCAGGTCTGGAAATATATATGATCTTTAGGGATGCACAATATACCGGCAACCACATCGGTATCGGCCGATATTAATGTTTTTTCCCATATATCAGTATTGGTATGAACAAATTTAGCCGATGTGAAAAACCAATGATTGTCTAACATTTGCACCCTCGTCTCTACATTTGATATTGCTGCTATTTCACAGATGTTTTTACTTAAATGGTCCCGGACTTAAATATGTTAAAATATATTTAAATATGTTTTACTTTTGTTATGTAATAAAGAAGACTATGTTTAGATTAGACATAGACTATTAGACTATGTCTAATGTGGTATGGGCTTCTTTTGAATAGTTTTCACGTTCTCACAGTGCTTAATTATACTCATTTTTCGGCGTGAACAAAATTTGAATATTGACAGTAATATCGGTTATCGGCGATATCAGAAATCTTAATACTGGATATCGGTATCGGACAGAAACTTTAATATCGTGCATCACTAATAATATTCTCATAATATTGCCAAAATATTTTACATAACAGCTTTAGTGTCCCAAATAACAGATAATTAACAAAATCTGAGACGAAGGAGCAGCACTGTTGTTTGAAATAAGTGGGACTGACTCTGCTCTGTGACTCCTGGATGTGTAAAACAGAATCTGTTTGCTAACAGGTTCACTATAAGTTGTGTTTCACAGCGTGTCTGCGTGGCCCTCAAGTGGCCAAAAGGTAATTTATTGCAAATATAGAGTGTTTCTGAGAGAGACAATATATCTGCTGTGTCATTTTTGTGCACATAAGAGAGTCTGCATTCTTTATTTCCCATTTTCATCTCCTGCTGTGTTTGTCTTCAGCTGCTGCAGAATCTTCAGTATGCAGAGAAACGGGGTGAGAAGGCTTTCATCAGATGGCGTCTCTAAAGAAAAGCCAGCGCTTGAATCAACTGCTGAGTTCACATGCTTTCTAGTGCAGAAGTTTAAAAAGTGTTCCTAGCTTTATTTAAACAGTTGATATGCATTTGAATTACTTTTTTTTTTGTAGTTCTATATAAGTTTGTGAAAATTCACTTTTTAAAACAGAAACACTACAAAAGACACTGAAAGACTTTGTTTTCAGAGCTCGTGGTCAGCAGCAGCAGCAGCGGTTAGAGATGCTGCTTTTTGATGCTTCATGCTCAGCTGAAGTTGTCATTGTGCTTTCTGGCGTAGCCTCTGTTTGAAAAGGCCTGTGGAGGAAAGAAAGAGCGTTGTATCTGTATTTAAGACACGCCTCAGTGAAAGGCAGACTCCTAAACTCAGTGGATTTAGGTCAGACTGCATCAGAAGCACTGTCAGTGTTAGTTTCACCAACCTCACCTGTGTGTGACTTGATGTTGTAATTGAAGCTTCTCAAAAAAATATGTCACGATTAAATGATCAGACAAAAATGTACCTTTCAGTGAGCATTCCACAGTAAATTAATTTTACCGTAAAATTATACAAAGAGAATGTTCCCTGAGGGTTCAGCAGCTACTGATGAACGTCTCCCTCCACATCCATCTCTACTTTGAGCCTCAAAAAGTTTAGTAAGGTTATTTCTAAACACCTGACTGTTATGCTGCTCTGCAAATATGTTAAAAAACACCATTTGTTACACTATAAAACTTTTTTGATTGTAATTTTTTCAAACTGTTTACTTTTCTTCTAATTCTGTTCCTTGTTTTATCAAATTACAAATAACTAGTAAAATCACAGAAAATGGTTTTAATTTACATATTAACGGTTAAAAAGAAAAACAGACCAAAACTATAAATAACATCTACATCAGAAATCTGGATTTTTATAAATGAAAGTTTGTTCTTTTTCAACAACTGACTGTAAAATTGCACCTTTTTAAAAAAAAATTTTTTTTTACTATATTTAGATCAGCAAAAAGAGGCATTTTTACAGATATTTACAAATTACAAATAAATATTTTGTATGTTACGAACAGTCGTTTTACAGATTTTCCTGTTTTGTTAAATTACAGATGATAACCAGTAAAATCAGAAAAAAACTATTAATTTGCATGTTGACTGCAAAAAATCAACAACAACAACAACAATAATAATATAATAATAAAAAGGCCACAAATGTACATAATGTCCACAGCAAAAATCTCTATTCTTACAAATGATGTTTTTTTACAGTCTACTTTGGAAGAAACAATTTGGAGCCATGACCACCTACAGTGAGCTGCCAAAGGCAGTGACTACAGCATTAGGTCAGTTCACCCGAGACCCAGTTAATACCAGCACAAAGGAATAAACCACAGGTGAACTCATTGTGGTTCAGCAGTGAGGCATTACAAGATAACTCAGTGTGAACACAACACAACCAGTCACCTCCAGTATTTGCGCACAGCTGAGAGAAGCCACGCCCTCCGGCAGCACCTGAGGGTTCAGGTCGACCCTCCGTCTCCATCAGTTCAGCTCCGACAGCAGCCAGGATGCAGCGAGGCCTCCTCACGCACCTCAGCAGCTTTGTGCTCGGGCTGGTTTTGGCACGAGTTTCTGCGGATTTGCCCATGTGCAAAGAGGTGAGGAGATTCAGATCATTGTCAGCCTACATTATGAGACTCTTTCCTAATGTGACTTATTCATGTGTATTTTGGGGTGTAAATTGGAAAATCAGCTAAATTTAAAACTTGTTCTGAGGTGTGGAGATATGAGAGAAGTGGGAGGGAGGTGTCGCCTACTGCATCGTGTGTACATTGTGTACCTGTAGGCTTAAATGTTGATAAAGGCATATCTTGAAAGATATTTGATCTCAATCTGCTTCATCCAGGTGCATAAATGTCTGTTACTGCAAGAAAACCTGCTCAGACTGTGTGTGGAGGAAGGGCTAAACTTAATTACAACATATTTTCTAAAGGCTGTTTAGAGTTTGCACAGTTTATTTTAGCACTTTCCCATATTGTGCGTTTAAAATGAACATAATGTTTCCCATCTGCTCACGTCAGTCCCATATTTCACTAAAACTTCCATATGTTTCATTGTCTGCTGTGCTCTCCTCAGCTGTCTTTATCTGTTCTCAATTTACCTACAACAGCAGCACCTTTAGATAATACCCAAAATTATTCATTTTTATCACCGTACTTTGCACCTTGCTTCAGAGTGTGTGACCCATGAGGTTTTATTCTGAGTTTAGTGAGCTAATAGAGGTTAATTTCAGGACTCACTCGCCAGGTGAGTCAGTTTTCCTGCTGGTTTCTTTAAAGCATGAGGCCCAGCGGTCATGATGTCCTGTTGCCTTGGTTTCCTCGTGTTTGTTTAAAGGAGGCGATTAGGCTGCAGGACATCTCCAGCTTGATGCATTTTTACATCAGATCCTCCCACTTAGACCATTTGATACCCTCACCTCAGCTAATGTAGCAGCTCTAATTGTAAAAACACAGAGGCGGAGAAGTGCTGCTGTGTTTCTGTTAACTATTAATCCCACAAGGCAGTGTGTGGGTTTGGATTGGTCTGCTGAGTGGCCTTCCTCGGAATATTAAACCCCGTTGTTGACCGGTAACTACGTCTTAGGATCACACTGCTCAGGCTTGTTTAACAGGGTTTTAGATCAACACCTTTAATTACATCATTACAGGCGGGACGCTGTTTGTCGGTCAGAAGTGTCTCAAAGCAAGACGTGCAAAAAGCTTCTCCTCTGAGCTCCTGCTGTCCCCAAAGTTCTGTGGCAACACTGAAATTAAATGTTTACAAAAGGATCGGACAAATCAGCATCTCTACCCCCTCCGGCTAAGTAAATAAGCTTCGGAGAGGCAGCAGCATATCCTTGATATGTGAGATTAAAACAACTGTTCAGAAAAGCCTCCAGGGCAAATATTAGCTTCACCTTTTATTTGGAAAAGGGGTTGGCCCGGTTTGGGGAGAAAATTCCGAAAGGTATAAAACAGTCTGATGATCTGTGTTTACTGGCAGCTTACATACACACAGTGGCATCCTTTAGAGCACTTGAGAATAGAATAGAATAGAATAGAATAGAACAGAATAGAATAGAATAGAATAGAATAGAATAGAATAGCTTTATTGTCACCATACATGGGGGCATGACGAAAGTATAAATAGCTGGATGGTGCATTGAACCCGCTAAATTAACAACCATAAATAATAAAATCAAATGTACATGTAAGACAAGACTATATTAAGAATTTCAAACATATCCAAAAGAGACAAGGTACATTACAGTGAGGAGTAATGAGATCAAATAAAAACCAATAAAACAGAGTAAATGTAGCAATTACTTGAGCAGCATAGAAATAATCTGCAACAATTTGGACGATTTATTGCACATTTTATGCATTTTAAAAACAATTTTCTTGTCCCAACCTCCCTAAACGTTATGTTTTTGCTGTTTAATGTCACACGTGATAGTTAACTGAATATATCTGAGTTTTGGTTCATTGGTCGCACAAAACACGACATTTGATTTAAGAAATTCAAACAGGCATTGTCAGGTTTAACTGGGAAATAACCAGCTTTTGAATCCTTGTTTCTTTATGTGTCGTTCTAATTTAGTTTTTATTTGTGCACATTACGCCGTATGCGCTGTGTGAAAGTCACACCTGTGTTTTGTGCCTGCAGTCCGATTATCACTTTGAGTACACAGAGTGTGACGTACTCGGGTCGAGATGGAGAGTGGCGGTTCCCAACAAAGCCGACACATGCACGGGCCTCCCAGATCCAGTCAAAGGCACTCAGTGCAGTAGGTGTCATCTTATTTTACACCTTCAGTCCAATGTGTGTCACAGCTTTTATGTGTAAAGAATAAAGTCCTCATGTCTCCATCAAGCCTTTTACAACGTGGCTCCTTCTCTCTCTGTTTCTGCCCTTTTCTTGTGTTTTGCCTCTCGCAGCCTTCTCCTGTAGCCAGGGGGAGTTTCTTGACATGCAGTCGCAGCAGTGCCAGAAGTGCGCTGCGGGCACCTACTCACTGGGCACCGGCGTGGCCTTTGACGAGTGGGACAGCCTGCCGACAGGTTTTGTCACTCACGGGATGACAACGAATGTGGGGAATGCCCACACAAACTGCTCCAAGTTAGTCTACACTCGACCTCACCTGCTTTGTTATGAAAGCTTGTTTATTTCCTCTTGGTTTAACTGATTGGATTGAAGCTCTCAGGGTGTTTCTGGCTCAAAGAAGCTTGTCAAACTGCTTCTGCTGCTGATGTTTTTGCAGCTCAACCTGGACACCAAAGGGCGACTACGTGGCCTCGAACACAGACGAGTGCACCTCGATGCTGTCCTACGCTGTGAGCCTGAAGAAACCTGGAACTCTGTCCTTTGAGTATTTCTACCCTGACAACAGCATCTACTTTGAGTTCTTTGTGAGTCTTATAAGTGACTGTTGGAGACAAAGATGGCTGTCTTTAGAGGGTATATTGGTAAAATGTTGTTCTCTTCTTGTAGATTCAGAATGATCAGTGTCAATCTACAGACTCTGAGAGCAGGTGGATGAAGATCTCGGAGAGCAACTGGAGCCAGTACAAGGTTTGTTGGATTGTAGTTGTAGCGGTTTATGACTCCTGCTGACTTCTGGTTGTCGTTTGAGCTTTGATGGAAGATTAGATTAGAGTGCACTTTATTTTTCACCACCAATGGGGAAACTCACTTGTTGGAGCAGTACAGATACAGGAAAGAGCACAAAAAAGTGACAGGAAGAAAAGAAAACAAATAAACTATGTATAGGAAGATCTGAGAAATGCAATGCAATAGAGCTACACACACACTCACACACACACACACACACACACTATATACACTATAGATCCATATAATGGATGCTATTGATGCCCCATTCTGTCTCACATCTTAAGCTGTATCAGGTAGAAGCAAATCAAAAAAATGGTAAAAAAGGTAAAAAAAGAATATATTAAAAAACACCCATCGTCTGTCAGTCTGGTGTCATTTGAAATCATTCTCAGCGAGACTGTAGAACACAAAACAAGCCAACAAGCTCAGAAATCAAATCTAAATTAGAATCTGCGAGTAGATGCAATTCTTGTCTTTTCAAATCTTTGCTTGATTTCCTCTCTTTTCACACTGACTCTGTGCAGATGGAGCTGAACAACGGCAACAACGTGCTGTACTGGCGAACCACGACATACACTCTGCAGGGTAACGCGGTCAAACCCGTGCTGTTAAGAAACATTCACATCTCAGGTATATCAACATGTGGAGGGTGTTGTGTGTGCAGCAGTTGTAAACATTAGTTTAGCGCCCGTCTCCTTGTTCCTGTTAATGATTAGAACTGATGGTTTTCCTCCAGGGGTGGCCTACACGTCAGAGTGTTTCCACTGTAAACCCGGCACCCACAGTGCAAAGCAAGGCTCTGCCCGCTGCTCTCCCTGCCCCGCTGATACCTTCTCCAACAAGGGCGCCACTGTTTGCCATGAGTGTGAAAAAGACAAATATGCAGGTCCGTCTTGTTTGCATTACTAACGCTCTGTCCACAAAGACCGGTCACCCCACTGACCTACTAGTTCTTGTAGACCTGTAGCCGTTATGTATTTGCATGTTGCCACACAAATGCAAGATAGACTTCATGCAAATACACATTTACTGTTTAAGTGGTGTAAGTTTTTCTTATCACTGGATCTTAATGTGAGTTGTGTGTTTTCCTTTGTCCCTGCCGGCTCTTTCCCCTGGCTTTTTTTTTTTTTTTTCCAGAGGCTGGCTCAGGAAGCTGCAAACCAAGACCGGCATGTACAAACAGTGACTACTTCTACACCCACACTCCCTGTGACTCTGAGGGGAAGGTAATACCAAAAAAAAAAAAAAGAAAAGACATATGGAAGCAGGGTTCATGCTGGTTCAGTAGAGGTGAACAGAGAGCGAGATTTTCTTTCAAAGTCCTGCAAGCAGCCATCTGGTGTAACGATTAGGTTTCTTTAAATATAAATTATCTGGCTGATTGTGTTGCAGAGCCACCGGTGGCTTATTTCATGTATTCATGTGTTTCCCAGACTCAACTCATGTACAAGTGGATTGAGCCCAAGATCTGCAGTGAGACGGTTGAAGGAGCAGTGAAGCTTCCTGCATCAGGGGAGAAACAAACCTGTCCGCCATGTAACCCGGGTTTCTTTGTCACCAACTCTTCCACCTGTGAGCCCTGCACCAACGGCTCCTTCTCAAACGGAACAGGTGCGCAACCAGGGCACTTCTTTTCCTCTTTTTTTATTCAACCTCTTGGACGTCTTTTACTGTCACACACAGCTAAAGGTGCTGGTCACACTAAAAAGGAATTAATATAATTTTAATAAAAGTTAGTTTACAGTTTTATGCTGAAAGAAGTCAAGCATGACTTAAAAAGAAATGTACTTGTTTATTGGAGGAGGAAAGTTTTTAGTGCACAAATATTCATGATTTACAATAAAAACATGCAGACTCACAAAATTTAAATACAGTGGACATGTGATGGAATATAGAAATACACACCACAGTCTTCTTCATTGCATAACAAAAGTAAAACATATTTAAACATATTTCTACTTATTTAAATCGGCTAAATTTGTTTATCGATTGATACTGATATATGGGAAAAAATACTAATATTGGCCGATACCGATGTGGTCGCTGATATATCGTGCATCGGTGCCTTCATGTAATGTAACACTAATAATATCACACTCATGTGTAATACAGCAGTTTGTTTTCATGTATTCTGACATAGTATCACATCATCTACTCACAGTTTGTACCACGTGTCCTGTTGGCTCGGAGCCGGTGATGGGATTCGAGTACAAGTGGTGGAACACGATGCCGACCAACATGAAGAGCTCCGTCTTCCGTCAAGAGTTCAGCAACTCCGACCATAACACAGGTGAGAGACCTAATATAACGCCATGTGGGAGAGCAAACCTCAAACTAGTTCTGAGTAATAATTACGATCAGATCCCAGTTATTCAAACAATCTAAGACAAGTATCAAAAAAAGTAAAAGATAGCAGAAAGATGAAGCATTCCAAATTGTCCAACTAAACACCCAGGAATCATTCATTTGAAATATCCATCCATCCATTATCTATACACCGTTTAATCCTCGCTAGGGTCGCAGGGGTGCTGGAGTCTATCCCAGCTGACTCAGGGTGAAGGCAGGGGACACCCTGGACAGGTCACCAGTCTATCACAGGGCTACACTTAGAGACAGACAACCAAGCACACTCACATTCACACCTATGGACAATTTAGAATCACCAGTTAACCTCAACAAGTTTTTGGACCTTGTGGGAGGAAGCTGGAGAACCTGGAGAGAACCCACACTGCACGGGGAGAACATGCAAACTCCACGCAGAAAGATCCTGGGTGTCCTCACTGGGAAACGAACCGGCAACCTTCTTGCTGTGAGGCAACAGTGTTAACCACTGCTCCACCTTGCAGCCCTCATTTGAAATATGTAACACAAAAAACAGCCCAAGCACTAATCTTCAAAAACAATGAAAAGCTTGTTCGTGGCTCTTCAGTTAGGATTATTTTTATAAAACTACTATTGTGAAGGACAAGAATGAATTTGCACATTTAACTTCACAACTATTTGTAAAAAAAAAAAAAAAAAGAACTAAATGATGTCTGCAGAGTTATTTTAAACTATACTAGTTTGGTTTGCTCTCTGTGCAAACATTGCTGGTAGGACAACATAGCAGGGTGTTACTTTATTTGTTTTTGTTTCTTTGTGATGGCAGCCTGGGAAGTGGCTGGAGAATATGTCTACACAACCCCCGGAAATCAGGAGACAGACTTCCTGATGCTCACGCTCAGTGTCCCTGGATACAGGTGACAAGATTTTCCTTCACAGAATCACACATAAAAGTGTCTCTCAAATGGTTATAGATACGTATTTCCGTTTCCTTCTTCTTCTTTGAGGTTTAAGACAGTTGCCGTCCTTTAAGTTGCATTACTGCTTTCTTCTGGCCTCAGTGGTTCACTGTAGCCTGATACTATTATGAAGTCTTGTGATGTCACTTGTCTTCACAGGCTGCCTCAGTCAGTGGCCAAAGACAGTGAGAGGAGTGAACTGTCTCGCATCACCTTCGTCTTTGAGACCAGGTGTACAGCTGACTGCAGGTTTTACTTCTTGGCGGTGAGAGAAAGTGTTCCAACATTTCTATCACACGGATGTACAGTGTGTATAAGAATAGCAAATGTGTAATGAGGTGAGTGTATTTCTCTGCAGGGTTATAATCGGTGGAACAACGATGTGGTGGAGCACTGGACAGGCAGCAACAGAAAACAGTCGTACTCCTACGTGATCCAGAGCAACAGCACCGTCGGCTTCACCTGGACATTTCAGCGAACGGAGGAGTTGAACGTGGTGAGACAGACACAACCACGCTTCACAGCCGATCCAATTACTTTTTCAATTCATCAGCGTTAAAAGTAATTTTTTAAACGGGTGTGTCAAAAGCTTAATATGATCACATTCACTGGTTAGACAGTAAATCACTATTTTATTATCAGCCATCCATCCTTTTACTGAAGTTTCAGTAAAATTCATTAGGGTGAAGTAAATCAATGTTCAGTCAACAGAAATGAAGTCAGTGGTCCATGTAGCACTCCGAGTTACCTTTATTTGGAGTTATTTTTCTAACTTTCTATTTGTAGAATGTTCAAAAGAAAGAGGAAAAATAGAAAATACGACAATAATATAACGTTGCATTCAAGTTCTCTTGATTTCATATTTGATAGTTTATCAGTTATGTTATTATGCATATGCAATTTATATAATATTTCTTATTTTTATATTCAAGATAAGATGAGATGAGATGAGATGAGATGAGATGAGGTGAGATAAGATAAGATAAGCAGTTATTAAGCCCACAACTAGGAAATCTGCAGTGTGACAGCAGCAGCAATTATTGCAAACATGTAGAGAACATCAGTAGAAGCTAAAAATAAACAATAAAAAACACTGTTGATATTGTTCTGATTTTTCCATATGTGGAAATTAAGATATTGCACAGATTCCTCTGGATGTGGAAAATAACAATATTACACTTATGTATATATTGAAAAACAATGATATTGCATTTTTCCTCAGCTTTTTTTTTTTTTTAAAAATTGTCTTTATAACTACAGTTTTTTGTTTTTAGATGGATGCAGTTCTGAACTTTCTCTTTGTGTCTTTGTATTCTTTGCTGGAGGATGTAATTGTATTATGAAAACATGACATGGGGAAGAACGAATGTTGGTTGTTGAAATTCACTGGAATCTGTCGTGTTGTGTTTGCTCTTGTTGACATGTGAAGTGTTTTTGTACTCCAAGAAAATCCCAGTTTGAGATATTGCACTGACCTCTAGAGGGCAGTCTGGACCAGAGTGGCCACTTTAAAAAGATCTAAATGACCTTTATACTCTGGATTCTTTGTATCTTGTTTCATAATGACTATAAAACAGAGTTGGACTATAAACTGTGCTCCTTTAAGCAGAATAAGTGACTAGAGATTGTCCACACTGTCACAGCTCCTTGTGTTTCTCCTCCCTCAGGAGAAGAAGCTCAGTGCTGATGTTGCAAAGATCTACTCCATCTCCATCACCAATGTGATCGGAGGTGTGGCCTCGCAGTGTCGCCACTGTGCTCTGACGTCCGTTCAGGCCGGTTCTGCCTGCGTTCCCTGTCCGCCGGGTCACTACATGGTCAACGGGACGGGAGTGTGTAAGAGCTGCCCGCCAAACACCTTCATCAGGGCCGAACAGCCTGTCGGAGAGGCTGCTTGTATTCAGTGTGGACCGAACACAAAGACTAACAAGGTGAAGAGAACAAAATCTTCTCTACTGAATGAACACAAAAGCTCTGAGTAAGTTCATCAGTGCAGGAATGTACTCAGGGCTGTCGAGGTCAGGTCCTCACTCCTGTTTCTGGGAGTTTCATGGTTTTTATTCTCTCCCCAGCTAGAATTATTACAAGTCATAATTTCAGTAGTTTTTAAAGTTATATTAATATTTATATTATGCATACCCCAAATGTTGTTATTTAAAAACTCTGGGAACGTTTTGTAGAAAATCTTTCTCAACTGCAACATCCAAAAAACATCCTCATAACATTATAGGCAAAATGTTCCACCTTTGTTCATAAATCACATATAAAATAGTCACATATTGTATCGTCTAAGATCTTGAGAACATATTGAAAACATTTTTTGAATGTTGGTTCTTTATTTTTTCTTATCTAACAAATGTGAAAACATCCCCCAAACATCCTCTGACTGTTAAAACGCTTCGTCTTAGTTCATGTTTAACCTCGAAGGGACATTACTTAAAATAATAAATATCCTTAAAATGTTCTTTGGATTTAAAACTTAAAATGTTTTCTTTAAAACATTGTTAGAACTTGTAGGTAATGTTAGCCAATGTTGTGGAAACGTTCCCTGCTTGCTGGGCCGACGTACAACAGATTTTGGCTAAAAACTAAACTGCCCAAAAGATATTACATAAAATGACAAATAACTAATTAATACGATTCCATATGAACAATTTACTTGCTATATGCAAACGTTTACCAAAAATAAAGTTACCTTTCTGGAACAATATCTGTTGGTATTTCACAAATTAGATTATACAAACTTTATTTTTGAATCTAAGGGCAAACAAATCACAATTGCTATACTTTCTGGCAGTCATGAAACTCACAATCTGAGTGTTTAATTGAGAAATGCAATTACTCAGTTTCCTCAATTTCCTGCTGAAATGTTCTTTGTGTTGGAACTATTTCTGCCATTTCTGCTTTTGATTGTTTACCTGAATTAATGTTGGTATGACTAAGATGCTGTTTGCACTAAAAACATTGATTTAACTCTGAGTTTCCAAAAAAATGAAGACCTAGTCCTGAAAAAACGTACTGTACTACTGGAACCACAGACCGAGCGACCACAGCCTCAGAGTTTCAGCTGATGTTGGCATATACCAGCTGTCTCACTCGGTTTCCCACAGACGGATCATGTGGTTTTCCACCCACTGTAAACAAAGTGTGATGTAAATGCACCTGCTGACACCCTGATTCGTCCTGCAGGCCCACACAGCTTGTCTCAGTGACTGTAAGCTGGCTGTGCAGACGAGAGGAGGAGCTCTGCAGCGCTACGACTTCTCTCCTCTGGCCAACGTCACGGGCTTCTACAGCAGCCCCCGGTTCACCATCAAAGGCCTGAGATACTTCCACCGCTTCAGCGTGGGTCTGTGTGGGACAGAGGTGAGAAATCTGTGATCTGATGACCTTTTTTTTTTTTTGGTAGAGATCCAGTCTGACGTGCGTGTGCTTCTCTTCCAGAGCAGAATACCAGCTTCCTGCGTGGACAACGTCACCCAGAGTGGGCGGGAGGTCAGAGGTTACGTCTGTCAGTCCACTGTGGTTCCCTCCGACATCAGGAGTCAGAGCGTCGTGTCCTCCCAGCCTTTCCTCATCGGTGACTCACTCATCGGTATGGACTGAACGCTGGAGCTGACTGCTGCTGACGACGTGTTTGTAGGAGGCTGTTAGTCATTTGCCGAAAAGTGTGTTTGAATATTAATTAAGGGCGGTTACACACCAACGGCATATGCTGCATCTGGGTTCGCTGCTTTCAATTTTCTCTGTGTGCCAGTGCTCACGCTGAAAAATAATTTTATTGCGTCTGCAGCAGTGTTAAAATTAGGACCTAAGGATGTTTTCTTCAAACGTTTAACTCTGATTGGTGCTTATTCAGTCAGAAATATTCAACAGTAGGCTATGGAGAAAAACTCATTTTTATTATTGCTAGTAGCGTTGATTGTTTAGTCTGCTGGGATTTTCTAAATTGTGACAAGGTGGCACATTTTAAGAGTCTACAGCATATGTTTTTTCTGGGTTGATACCTTTTATTAGTAATCCAGGAGATCAATAACTGATCATTAGCACTGACATACTCTTGCAGAGAAATGAAAGTCCTGGTGTCAAAACTTACTACAAACTCCAACACAAAGCTTTATTGAAAAGCTTTAGTTTATTTATGTTTTCAATGTGCTCAACTAAAAGAGAACATTTCCACATTCATCCTTCAGTATTGATTGGCTACTACAAGTGCCATGTAACCAATCAGATCACTGGAGACCACAGGTAGAGAGAAGTGGCTGCATCAGTAGCCCATTTTTTAATGCATTTGTTTTATTGTGAATTACGGGGAAAAAAATGACTATCAAACAAAAAATATTAATAATAAAAAAGTTGAATATCAAATCTGATAACTGGCCTCACGAATAATCATTCAACCTCTACGAATGCATTTTCAGTATTTTTTAACAACTTCATCTTTGAGACCCGAATAAGAGATGACAAGCTGAATCAAAGAACTTGTAACATTATAAAAATTTGGGAAAATATGCTAAATTCTACATATATATTACCTGTCTAGCATTTTTACTGGTGACAAAATACATGCACGACTTGGACACTCCTGTCAGTCTCAGCTGTGTTTAGCAAATATTAGCATGATTGTGAACATAGTAAAAATTATGCTGCATTTGCAACACATTAGCATGTTAGCATCGTCACTATGAGCATGTCGGCATTTTGACTTTAGCATTCAGCTGTGTGTAGGCTCACAAACACACTAGCATATAGACTTGTACCCTATAGCGCTGCTTCCTTCTCTTTCAGAACAAAAAAGGGAAAAACATGTGTTTGATTGAACTTGCTGCATTTTAAGGACATCTTCAGCCTGCAATGGGGCATCAGAATAGATATTGCCTTGTGGGGATGTTAGCACAAAAAGGTTATGCTACTGTTGATTTACATTGTGTGTGTGTGTGTGTGTGTGTGTGTGTGTGTGTGTGTGTGTACATATATCTCTGGTAATCATTCTGCATTTCTTCTAATTCTAAAGGTGTGACCAATGAGGCGACCCTGCATTCCATCTCTTCTCCAGAGGGGTTGTTCTCCACAGCATCCGGCCTGCCAGACGTCATATTCTATTACAAGTAAATCAGATCCCAGTTGTTCTTGTATTTTATTTTTCCACATTGATGCTTTGAAATAGATAATAGTAAATATTGAATGCCTAAGATCATATCATATGTAAAATAATGAAATGTAACAGAGACTCGTGAACAGTTTCAAATTCATCACGTGGTTAAAATTTTAGTGTTTGTGATGTTTTCAGGTCCAGTGAAACAACTCAGGCTTGTAAAAAAGGCAGGTCAGCCACCATCAGACTGAGATGCAACCCCTCAGTGACTGCTAACGATCACATCACGCTGCCAAGGTACCTAAACATTAACTCTATGAAGTCCAACCCCACTGCGAGGTTTCAAAGGCATTTTATGTTTATAGAAATCACCCAAAAAACACCATCAAAGCCAGAAACTGTAAAAACAGAGAGAATCATAATCTGGATTTTCAACTTTCTGACAGTCTTTAAAATAATGTCCAATCTCTAAAATTATCCAAATCTAAGCTTAAAATTGCTATAAGTCAGCAAAATCACTTTATTCTACATGCCTCATTTACGTTTGTCAAAAACAAATCACTTGCTCTGACCAGATTCTGTACAAATCCAAAAATTCAGAACTCTTCAGCACAACCGGGAAGCCATAACTAAGTCAGCTGCGACCAACAGTACCACTTTATGGCTGAACTGGATTTAACTGTAGGCTGTGTTTCTACAGAGCAGATATGATGTATGGAAACTGATTAAAATGTAAATAGTAAACTAATTACAGTATGTAGAACCTCCATTTTATTAATAACAGTTGCTGGCACGAGGAAAAATGTTCTACATGTTGATTTAATGTTTTGTTTTGTTTTGTTTTGTTTTTTTCAATTTTGGTCAAATAAACAAGGAAATTCAACTTTTTTAATGATTTATGGTAATGAAACTGTGTCATACTGAACATAAGACAGTTTTGAGTTCTCTCTACTTCTACCCACGGTTGTCTGTAGAGCTGCTAGACTTTATATTGCAGTGAAAAATGAGTCCACAGTGAGGAAAAATGTGACAAGAGCAAAAAACACCCAGAAACTGCTTATGGTTCAGAGGGTTATCCAAGCTCAGCTTTTGACCTGACAAGTGTCATTCAGACAACAGTTGATTTGATGCACATACTGTGGTACAACAGCCTTATTTTGCACTAACATGACATATTGAGCTTTCTGAGGCTGAACTGTGACACGACTCCTTTGAGATCATTTTTAAAGCCAGTGACCATCTCTCTCCCTTGTTTTCCTCCACAGTAACTGTTCAGAGGGGACGTGTGATGGTTGTACTTTCCACTTTCTGTGGCAGAGCCAGCATGCGTGTCCACTCTGCACCAAACACCACTACAGAGAGATCGTCAGCGCTTGTATCCAGGGAATACAGGTAGCGCTGCACAGCCGTGGACGTACTCACCTCCACACATCCGTCACACACTTGTGTGATGTGGAAAGATTCTAAAAACATGAATTACGTAAGATTAGATCACAGGAAAATACTGCATGTGTAAAATGATATGCAGGACAGTGTGCACTTTCCATTCTATCTGATAATTTAGCCACTGATGCCTTTCATTTTACTTCGAACACTTTGAGTGTGATATGAAAACAGAGCGGCACAGGCGTGTTTTATGTAACTTTTCCCGAGTTGTTTAATGGAACAGTTCAACATTTTGAGAAATACACTTAATCCCCATCTGGCACAAGGTTAGATGAGAAGATTGATACCAATCTGTTAAATATAAGGTTACAGCTAGCAGTCAGTAAGCTTAGAAGTCTGGAAACAGTTTGCCCGCCTCTGTCCAGAGATAACAAAATCCACCTACTCAAGCTCATAACACAAAATTCTAGCCTTTAAACGTTTTTTATGCAGTTTAAATAACCACAATATAACCTGTCAGTTAGTCTGTTTTAGTGATTCTGATGAACAGATAAGCAGACTGGCTCTCTGCTTCCCTGTTTTCAGTCTTGGTGTTAAACTAAACTAATAATCTGATGGCCCTGTCTTCATATTGATCCAGAAATGTGAGAACAGTTTCCATCCTTTATCTACACCTGGAAATGAATGAGCATATTTCTTAAAATGTGGAACTTTTCCTGAAGAAATTCCAAGATTAAGGTAGTGAACTGATATGTAATATGGGAAAATCTGACTATTTCTGTTTCTGTGTGTGTGTTTCAGAGAACCACTTATGTGTGGCAGCAGCCTTTGCAGTGTTACGGAGGAGAGTCGCTGCCAGCACAAAAAGTCAGCGCTTGTGTGACTCTGGATTTCTGGCTCAAGTTTGGTGTTTCCACAGGAGCGATCGCTGCTGTGCTTCTCATCAGTATCAGCTGTTATTTTTGGAAAAAGACGCGCAAGTGAGACATCTCAGCTTTACATCTTCTTTAGTGTTACTGATCCGAGGGTACTTTAAAAAGTTCTCTGCCTCACCTCAAAACATCACGGGAGAAAGATTGTTCTTGCGTTAATTTTCAACATAGTCTCCTTTAATGTCAATGTACTTGGTCCACCAATGTTCAAGCTTCAGCATCCCTTCATGGAACAAGGTCACACCTTGAGCCTACAGATTCTTCTCAACAGCATGGATGACTTCATCATAACTCTGAACATGGGGATGGGATTTCAGTTTGGGAAACAGACAGAAGTCAAACAGTGCAGGTCGGGTGAGTAAAGTTCATGGAGCAACAGTTCAGAGCCCATTTGGCTGCTTCTGCCACCCGATGCTGTGTGACACATTGGCCAGGAGCAACAACACTTCAACTGGACGCTTTCCTCTCCTTTTTTCTTTGATTGCTTCTTTGGGTTGTTGCAATGCTGATGCATAATAGTCCCCATTAACATTTTGACTCTTTTAGAGTGGCTGTGGCTCAGGTGGTAGGGCAGGTCGTCCTCCAATCGCAAGGTTGACGGTTCAATCCCCGGCCCCTCCACAGTCGAAGTGTCCTTGGGCAAGACACTGAACCCAAAGTTGCTCCCAATGGCAGGTAGCACCTTGCATTGCAGCTCTGTCACCACTGATATATAAATGTGTGAATGTGTGCGAATGAGAAACACATTGTAAAGGGTACCTTGGGTACCACTAAGGTAGAAAAAAGTGCTATATAAGTGCAGACCATTTACCATTTTGCAAGAAGTCAATCATGAGCAGTCCCTCGCTGTCACAAATCACCGAAGCCACCGTCTTGCCAACAGGTGCCACTTGTTTGAACTTTTTGGGAGGCAAAGAACTATTGTGTTTTCATTGTTTGCTGTCAATTTTGAATCAGGATCAAAGTGGGGAACCCATCTTTCATCCTGGGTCACAAATCTCCTGAGGACTTTGGCTGGATCAAACTGAAAACAGTTCAAAAGTGTCCTTGAAACCTTCGTTCTCTTCAACTTCTGATCAGGTGTCAATATTCAGAGAGCCCATCTTTCAGGCAGTTTGCTCATCCCCAAGATATTCATCAAAACAGCGTGAACTAAATCAGCCTTGGTGTCCGTAGTTTCCACTATGTTTTGGACAGTTGCACGTCTATCATTCATGACCATGCAGTGAATGGCCTCAACCTGACTGTCCCTGGTTGCTGATTCTGGGCGTCCCGACCGTGGGTCATCTTCGGTGCTCTGCCTGGCCCACGTAAAATCAGCAGCCCACTTCTTTATGGTTAAATAGCAATGGGAGTCCTCACCAAGTGTTTGTGGACAGCGATTTAAGGCTTAATAGTATAGTTATATATGTATATATATATTGAACAGTTGTGCCTCAAAATTGATGTTATGGCCTTTGTTTCCAGGTGAGGCTGAGAACTTTTGAAGTGCCCTCATATGTCACACTTCTAAATAAAAGCAGAGGCCAAATCTATCTTGAAAACTGTAACCTGTGTTGACAAGATGTTATTTCCGTGGTTCTCCTTGTGCAGGCTGCAGTACAAGTACTCCAAACTGATGATGAGCTCAGGGGGTAAAGAGTGTGAGCTGCCTGCCGTGGACAGCTGTGCAATAATGGAGGGAGAGGATGCGGAGGATGATCTCATGGACCTCACCAAGAAATCCTTCTTCACCAAAATTAAGTCTTTCTCACGAGAGGTCAGTAGCACCTTCATTACTCTTCGCACTGAGCTAGCAACTCATCATGCTTCATGTTGTTATTATTGTGTTCTCAGAGGACATCAGATGGATTTGACTCAGTCCCACTTAAATCATCATCTTCACGCCAGCTACGAGAGGAGGAAGACTCTGATGAGGCTTAAATCAGAGGATGAGTAGATCCTTCTGTCAAAGCAAAGAGGAAGTGTTCAGTTTTTAATATCAATGCAGCTCTGACGGAAACAGAAAACAGAAGAGGCTGCTGAGTGTATTTCATTTATTACTAAAGATACTAGGTTTACTGAGGCAGGTTTTAGGATCATATAAAGAGTGGGAATTTTAATTTAAAAAGTATTTGCCGTATGTTAGGTTGCCAGACCTATTATTAAGATATGATATTAGTCTCCATATTGGGGATACACTGTATTTTCAGAGCCCAAGATGTTTTTCAAAATGATCTAAGATACAAACTGTGGATAAAGTTAAACCTTTTCTGGATGTGTGAAGCTTTTTTTTTTTGTACATTTAGCATAAATGTGAGTTTAAATATCTTATCCTTTTCTGCTTGTTGTTATCAGGATTCCCTGTGTTTTTTTGTTTATTCGGGCAGCCATTCAGTTCAGTCTTATAATGCTATTTTACAGTATGTGACTTCTATCACCAAAGCTGTATGCTTTTTTATCATTATGCTCTGCTTCTTTGTGAAGATATTTTCTAAAGAAAAAAAAGCAAACAAAATGTACAACTCTAGTAATTAAGGCTGGCCTCTAATGCTGCCTTCTGGAACTCTTTGTAAGATCATGTTGCGGAACATGAAAATAATAAAGAAATAACAAATGAAAATGATTGTTGGTTTAAGTAAGACTGGATTTTAACTCCGAACATGGACATGCTATGCATATTTTAAACAATTTACCAAAGACTGCTGAATACACATGCCATGTTACTGTAAGACATCCATCCATTTTCTATACACCACTTAATCCTCACTAGGATTGCGGGGGGCTGGAGTCTATCCCAGCTGACTCAGGGTGAAGGCAGGGGACACCTTGGACAGGTTGCCAGTCTATCACAGGGCTACACTTAGAGACAGACAACCAAGCACACTCACATTCACACCCACAGACAATTTAGAATCACTAATCAACATGTAGCCGGAGAACCATGCGAGAACCCACGCTGCATGAACATGCAAACTCCATGCAGAAAGATCTCGAGTGTTCTCACCTTCTAGCTGCAAGGCAATGGTGCTAACCACTGAGCCACCGTGCAGCCCTAACAGAATGCAATATATTAATAATTTTAAGAATGCATCAAGGACTTTATCTGTATGCTTTTCTGCAATATTCTAATAATTACATTCATCAGTAGAACATTGCTTGATAATTAATGCTAATATAACTTTGTAATTATTTTCCACATAAATATTACCTCTTGTTAAATCCAGTATGATCACAATCAAATGGAATGCTAAGTACTCATATACTGTGCTTTAGTCAGGTACTTACATTTTCTGCTACTTTATACCATAATTCAGGATGAAATATTGTCATTTTTAACTTTTAAAAAGATATTTATTTATTTAAAAGACACACACAGTTAATATCTGAGATAAATTAAAATGAGTTAGAAATACTGTTGCGGTAGTGAAGTGACTGAAAATAAATAAGAGAATAAATAAGAGGTTATTGCACATGTGAAAGACAGTAGAGTGTCTATGCTAATACTAATATTTAGCTAATGACAATTATGAAAATGAGTATGCTACAAATATTTTTAACCAAGAAAATAAAAATAATCCTTCGTACATATTAAGTTGCTCCGAAGCGCAGCACTGGTTTCAGTTTCTGTCCTCTTCTCGTCTGCTCAGCTGTCTCGACTGTTTTTTTTTCTCTCTCTCTCTCGCGAGATTTCGCCCCGTGTTGCAAGCGGGGTGAAATCTCGGGAGCAGCCAGCGGACCGAGGAACAAACAGCGTGAAGATTTAAAAGTGTGCACACAGCTCACGGTGATTCTGCAACATTTCGCAACGAGTCAACCTCGTAACCTCAGACTGTGTCAAGTTCCGTGGCGACGAGAAACACTTCGTTGGGCTTCTCTTTCCGTTTCTTTTGGTGGGGGTAAAAGTTGAAAGTGTTGCACGGCTCGGAGGACCCACCTCAACGCAGAAAGTCGGTCGGTGGTCGGCAACTGGTTCTGCAGGAATGTCGCAGAAAGAGAGACCCAAGTTTTACCGTCAGGAGGTCAACAAGGCGATATGGGAAGTGCCGGAAAGGTACCAAACCCTGTCCCCGGTTGGCTCTGGAGCCTACGGATCCGTGTGGTAAGTCACTTTTGACGCTAAGTTACGTGAAGTGTGCGGCGGCTATCACCTAACTTAACCTCCATTCATTTAGACGAGGCCTGTGCAGCAGAAGCTAAAGTTAGGTTAGCTCGTCCTGATTGTTGGCTAGCAAGGTGGAGCCACGATGTCTTTCAGCAAGAAAACCACTTAATATTCTTTCTACCAACCAATATCCGCTTGTGAAATATGTAATTACTCTCCCTAACTTGGTTTATATTCACTCAGGCCTCCACACAGCAAACATTTGCCTTAAATCTAAACTGTTAAATAAAAGTCTTTATCGGAACAGTGGACATACCACTCCACTGCCTGAATGACTTGTATTTCTAATTACTCACATACTGCAGCTGCTCCATAACTTACTCTATTTGTCTTTTAATTTAGATAAACAGATTTAATGTGCATTATCCGTAATAAGCCAAGAGAATAACACACGTAGCTGGTGCTGCTAAGTGTTTTGCAAGAGTCATGGCTGTTTGATAACAGATTTGACAGTTTTGATTCACCACCTTGATTATTCTGCAAGGTGTTTCCATTAGAATATGTGATAAACTAATCTCAGTAAAAAATAAATTAAAATCTTAAATGATTGAAGGAATTCAGACTAGTTTTGCATGAAATAATTGGCTGATTAGTATCTGTTAATCCAGGTAAGAAAGAACTTTGTTGATCCCAAAGGACGTTCTTGTGCCGGATATTGCTCAGAAACAGTAAAATGAGATTAAATGCACTGCGTAATCGAAAGTGAATAGGATATAAGTAAGATGCTTAAGTGAAAGTAAGATAAACTACAATACAAAACTAATACAATTATGAACAAATCATAAGTAATTTTGATAATTGAACAATAATCGTTGATCATCATGGAAAACATCCTTTAGTTCCAGCTAGTCCGAATTTTCTGGCATTTTACATACTACCCATTAACTGCAGAAATACATAACAGATGATGATCTACACTGGAAATAATTGCTGGTTTCTTGCTGAGTTCAAGTCATTGAAGTGTGATACAAGTCTTACATCGTGATATGGGCAACTTTCCTCTACATGCAGACACTACATAGCTCACTGGAATAACAATGTAATATCAGTCTTAACACAAGCTTCCTGATTACCACTCGTTTTTTAGGGTGGCTCTTCAGTGAATGTGTTGAGTAATCATAGGCAAATCTGTTGCACAGAAGAATTTGCATGTACAGAGAGAGAGAGAGAGAGAGGAAGTCATGCCTCTTGATTTGTGCCTCATGTTGGAGGACTTTGCTGGTAAGGTGGGTTTTTCTTAATGCTGCTTAGTGGTGAAAGGTAAGCTTTCGCAGGATGGACCCTTTGCACTACTCTGGTGATTAAATAGGTTGTGCTGATACTATCTAGGACACAACATAGTCAGTGGTACATTTGGTTTACTGAGCAGATGTTTGTTTTGCAAATGGAAGCGAACAGCTGTGCTGTTGCTGGGCAATAGGATAATCTGTTGCTGGTCAGATTACTGGCTGCCCACCAGTGCATTGACTGTGATTGTGTGTGTGTGTTTTTTTTTTTTTTTTTATAACCGTGCACAGGCTTATATTGTCAGTGTTTACATGGCAGCCCTGAGTTTGCTGTCACAAGTTATTCTATAATGAAAGCGCGTGGCTTTGGTGACCTTACTGAACTGTGTTATACAGTACTGAGACGACACACAACTGAACTATGTACAAAATATCCCCCTGTCTAAA
>NW_007577755.1:903934-953037 GCF_000690725.1 Stegastes partitus | reverse complement strand
CAATATTTAGTGTTTTTATCCAAAGTGTTTGCACAATTTGTTTCTTCTTGTCCCACGTCAATGTCAAAAAAGCGACAAAGCCTGATAATAATAATAACAGTTTGGGTTTCAATGTTTTTGACAGATCTGGTCGTGGTCAGAAGCAGCCAGGAACTGAAACATTGCCTCTGTGATTAATGGGCTAATTGCTGTAGTAACTGAGCCACAATATTACTCGTATTCAGTTATTAAAGTAGAAAAGATGAGGCACTGTCAACGCACTCAGTATATATTAATGTAATATATAATTGCTTTAGAGCCACAGGACTAAGGGAGATCATTTTTCCTCTGTGATAACGGATTTCTATTTTTGAAGTTTAACTCTCAGTTTGTCTCTCTGGAATGAACATTTATCTTTATAGGATTCTTCATATTTATGATTTGGCTTTTGTTACATTTCCAATCTTGTAGACTTTTTTTTGTAAAGACGCATGTTTTTTTCAACACATTTAAACTCAAATTTATAGTAAACGCACCTTTCATGCCTGGTGATGTTGCCGTGTTGCTGTGCACTAGTTGTGACTATGGTCAGGTGAGCTGCGCAGGAGGAAGTGTTGGTTTTGGGTTAGAGACAGTGAGCCTTCTGAGGGGAGGACAGACTGCAGCCAGAGCTGCTCCCAATCTGCTGAGAGATGACATTTTCTGCTGATGTCGCCCTTTTCCAGCCTTCAGCACTTCTTACTGTGCCTAATTTGGTTATGAGAGCAAACGCCTTTTCTGAGCCATATGAAACAGTTTAGTTTATCTACTTAGAAGAACCAAATTTCTTTTTCTAAAGTTAGTTTCTAGTTTGAAATGTAAATAACTGTTTGCCACTTGTAGGTTTTGTAGGTTTTATTCATTAAATCATGCTTAAGGAGCTGGTTATGGTCACGTTTCTCAAGCCCTCATGTATACCACCTTTTTCTTTTTTTATAGCTCTGCATATGATATAAAGGCGGTTTTGAAGGTTGCTGTGAAGAAGCTGTCTCGGCCATTTCAGTCCATCATCCACGCCAAAAGAACATACAGAGAGCTGCGGTTGCTTAAGCATATGAAGCATGAAAATGTAAGTGGACTTGTTTCTCTTCCCTCTTCTGGTCTGCCTGGTGTGAACAAGCAGAACAAAATGACATTTTTTTTGTCCCTGCTAATCCAGTGTCTCATAATGTTTGCTTCAACAATCTGCAGTTTAATAAATGTTTTAATTGCTGCCGTACATTCTTTGTGCTCTTAATTTGATAGTGATTTTCCTATTTTTGCAGGTTATTGGCCTCTTAGATGTCTTCACCCCTGCTACGTGTCTGAAGGAATTCACCGATGTGTAAGTTAAATGTGCTTGTTTAAAGTGAATTACATGAATCCCATGTTTGTCCTTGCCCTTCTCCCTCTGGAAGCATCACAGCAGCAATGTTAAGAAGTGCAGCCTTAGTTTCTCGGCAGCAGACAATCCTAACAGTTGCTGGAAAACACCTGGAGGCAGGCCAGCAGACTAAACACACTGGAACATTTTTTAGACCGTCCAGTCTGTTAGTTATTCACTCTCTGGCTGCTACAAGAGTTATTTCATCACCAGCTTCCTTCCTTCCTTTTGTTTCCTGGATTCTGGTTTTGTGAAACATAGTATAGCTGCTCTGCTACTGGCAAACAGGTAGTTATTCTTTGTTGATGTTGAAAGTTGTTAGAAATGGGAAGTGGACAGCGAGACTGTGACTCAGTCCTCAGACATGCGTGCTGCCTCGCCTGTCATGTGTGGCAGATTCTGTCTCTTCTCTGCACTTACATTAAGATTAAATGCTGCAAGTCCTGCATTAGATGGTGTCTTTAACTCATTTGCGATTTAGCATTTAGTACATTCTTGCATAACAAGAAATTATTGACTCGTGCTAACTCTTCAAGAGAAATGGGGAATGCAGCACCCAGAAACCGACTTCATCATTATTTGTTGCTGTAATATCTAACTTTCAGTGTATGTGTAAACTCCCACGACCACACACTCAGGGTTTTTTTTGAGTTCTGTGGAGAAACCACAGTGCTGCCGCATTTGTAACCGTGAGAAACTGCAATCACTGCTTAATAGGAAATTAGCCACCTTTAATAGTCATACAGGAGGACAACCTGTCGTACAAGGACTTTACTTCTGTCACATGATTATTCATAAGTTTATTAGGCAACCTGTGAGTGTGTTGGGTTTTCCCCAGGTAATTGTTTACCTGAGTTAGTAGGACACTCAGATGCTGGCTTACTGTTGTCTCATGATTAATTCAGTTGGGAGGTAGCTGTCTAAACAATAATCGCACTCATAAATATATGGCGTAGTCTGTGTGGAATAATATCTGTGCTCTATTTTCTTAAGTGATGTTTTATTTCACCAGAGAACATGCATATACAGTATTGTGTAAAAGTTTCAGCCTCTTTTGATGTTTTGTTTCTTATATATGATGCCATCAGGGAAGCATATGACAAACTCAAAGCCAGAATCTTAAAGGTCACATATGGTGAAAAAACATTGTTATTGTGTTTTGAATGTGTGTATGGTGAAAGTGTGAAGGTGCTTATTCCTATTATTCCTCAAGCCCCTCCAAAACTACACAGCCTGTGTAAATATTCTTAAGTTTGTGTTCCTGGTATCCTTGTGGTTTTTTGTTTTTCTTATTTATATTGTGTATATATAGTGTATATACCTAGCCTCTTTAATATATAGTTGTTTTCTTGCTTTTCTTACTGTCACTTTTCCCCTTGTGGGACTTACAAAGTATTCTGTTCTGTTTTAAAAGACAGCTCAAGTTTTTTTTTTTCCAGTTTCTATGTAGAAACTAAGGAACCAGTAGTCATCAAGACAATAATTTGCACAATCCACCTCCTCACTTACAAGATGAACCAATCAGCACGAGCAGCTGACTCATAGTCCACCAGATTCATTTGCTGCTAGAACCTCTAATGCTAACTTTAAAAAGTCTAAGCCTCCACCAAAGATCATTAAATGTTCTGCTCTTGGCTGCAAGAGTGAACCTAAGGGTCCTTATGCACTCCCAGCATCTGAGAAACTGAAAATCCAGATTGCTTTAATTTTTGCTGGCAGTGTCACCACAGCAATAAGAAAATCCTTAGTGTTCGTGTGTTGTGGGTTAATGTGTTTCCATATCACCTGTGTGATTCTGTGCAACCTAAACTCAGCTGGCCCATGAAGACTACATGTTCACCAGCAGTCACTTCATATTAATTTTCAAGCAGCTGCTAAAATACTGATTTTATATCCAAAACATTGTCTGACCAACTTACTGTACGCATGAGTTGAAGGCTAGTGTGCTATGAATTTTATCTATCTGTAAAATAATCACTCTGAAAGTTAAAAGTGATAGAAAGTCCTGGTCTCAAAGTCATTTATGTCTGTAGACTGCCGTTCATTCAACCGTTTTTCACACAGTCACTGATGCAGAGAACGTCTTCTTCGTGAAGGGGGCGTGGTCAGCAGTGACCCAGCTGCATTAAAAGATGCAGAAACTGAAACAGCCCGTTTAAAACTAGGTAAAACCAGAGATTATACAGTCATAGTGAAATGAATCATCTTTGCTGTATGTTCAACTGATAAAATAAAAACACATTCTGGAGGTACATGAGACTTTAATTTGTTGAAAAGGGGCACAATATGGGACATTTAGAGATCAAGGAGTCCTGCAATAGAGCCACAAAGCTCTAATCTCAACATCATAAGGTCAGTCCGGGTTTATATGATGAGACAGAAATAACTGAGACAGTTTAAATCCACAAGATATGTGTTACAGCCTACCTCATTTGAGTATCCTTGACTTGTAGTGCCTAAAAATTGCACAGTGCTGTTTATGACGTATTACATTCTGCCTCTGGAGGTCATGAAGAATTTTATTTGTGTATTATGTTAGCAGAGGTGGTGTTGGGTTCACCCCTGCTGTAAAACATTGCAGGAAACGCTGCATCCACGCTGCATTAAATTTGTGGTCTCAAGCCTTCCTGAGTCAGATCACTCAAGATACATTTTAATGTAAAGTGTGAAAAAGGCCTTTGACAGAGACAGACGTGGTGCATTCAGAGGGGCGTAGTGCGTTTTCATCAGTCATTTCCCTGTATTACTTTCTATCGTGCAGTGTGCTGCATGTTTTGTTTTTTTATGACATGAAAGTGAGTTGTAGAAAAAATGATATATTTCTGAATTATTTTTAAGATCTTTTTGCGATCTTAAGCTTTATAGGTCTTGCTGAGTTCTGCTGCTTATGTTAAAAAGTTGTGTTTAAACCTTTTTGGTTGGGGCTAATAGTTCTCAACTCTGCTTGGGGCTAGCAGCTCAATGCTACGTTAGCCTCATGCACCGTAGCACGCCAAAATCTGGAGTACACTGACAGCGGTTATACTGCATTGTGGGAATTCTTGTCTTGCCACACATTTGACTTCCTTGCCAAAACCCAGCAAGGCAGTCAGATGTGTGGTAAAGACAAGAATTGTGGTTCTCATTGATCAGTTTTGAGTTCCGTATCGGTCTGACGGTGGTAAACTTGCACAATGCTAAATTGCTGGAGTGTTGTGCACAGTTTGTCAGAATTGCAATCTATCCCTAATTAGAACAGTAATACTGGACATTGTCCTCATACTTTGAGCAGAAGTGGCTCTGTGTACTGAAATGGAGAGCTGTCCTCTCAAGAGGCTCCACCCTCCTCCAAGATTAGCATAATGTCATGTAGGACTGAAGGCAATACAAGGTCACACGTATCGACTGCTTGAGAGTGGACTTCAGTGGGGAAGTGAATAAGTGGGTTAGACAGCTTGATCTTTATCTGCTAGAACATTGAAAAGGTTCTTTATACAGTGCAATATCAAATACAAATCTCAGATATGCAGGTGCTGTAAGTGTGCTTCCCCTCGACTCTAAAAATACAAACTGAGTCACAGCACAGTGGCTGAAAATCCTCAGCGCTTGAGCCGTGCTCCTGTTCCTATAGGAGAGAGGAAAACATAGGTCACTTATTTATACGCCTTTTTTTCCAAGGCGGGTGAACTTTTGAGAGTGTCTGTGTCCCTGTGTGTGCCGCTGAAAACAAGTTCAAGTGTAACCAGGTGCTATTTTAAGCCCTCGGTCGCTGTACTGTGTGAGAATAGAAGGGTATTCATGAAATGGGTATTTGTTGAGCAGCAGACTGTCGAAGCAGCACATGGCGCTGTGAGTTTTGGCTCCAAAACTGCCACTCTAGCATCCTGCTCTTGCCTTCTTCCATAAGTGCTGTTTGGCCCTTTTGAACAGCTTTCGGATTAGATTTGAATTATCCACTGATGCAGTACCATTAAGCCCATTTATCTGGGGTGTGTTGTTAAATGACATTCCATTTGTGAAGGGCTTGGCCTTTTAGTGCCTCTGTAGAGAAGTGAGAGTGAAAAGATGTAGTAGCTAAACCGGTTTAAGCTCACACAGCCATATGGGAAATTAGTTGCAGACTGCAAACATCTCTGGAAAAATTAGTTAGGAAGTACAAATATATTCATTTTCTGCCCATCTGGGTTTTTATGAAATGAGAAAACATTGGTATGCCTTCTGAAATGTGTGTGTGTGTGTGTGTGTGTGTTTTTTTTAAACTAATCTTTTGTGATTTGCAGGTATCTAGTCACTCACCTAATGGGGGCAGATCTCAACAACATTGTGAAATGTCAAAAGCTCACAGATGACCACGTGCAGTTCCTCATATACCAGATTCTCCGAGGGTTAAAGGTGAGGTTGTTAAGGGAGTAGTTTTACATTTTGGCAAATGTTCACTTCCTCATCGAGAGTTTGATGACGAGATTGATGCCACTCTCATAACTGCGTAGCTCAGCAATAAAAACTGAAATCTGGAAGTCTCTACTGACTGACTGGTAACCTCAAAGCGACGACCAGAAAAGCAAAGGCCATTATGCCTGGACAAGAAATACAGGCTTTTACCGTCAGTGGAGATCATTGGGCTTTAGTTACACTGTGACGTGGGGACAAACAGACAACCTGTGCCAGTCTTCCCTTTTGTCCTTGATCCCGAAAGTGTACTAGATCCTCAAACTCTGTTAGTAAAGTCTCTCTGCACTTTTGTGGTTTCTGTCTGAATCTCTGCGGTCTGGAGCTTAGTTTCACTCCTGTGTTTCCGTGTGTACGTTCTGGTAAGAGCCGTATTTCACTGTTTACTGATTGTCTTCAGCTGTATTAGGATACTGCTGATTTTTACTGAACCTCTCCTGCTGCTGCTGCTTCACACTAAAAGTTTGTACTGACAAACTGATAGGATGCAAAATATCACTGAGCTGACAGAGCTTTGCGGCGGTTCAGGTAAAATGCTTCTTTCTGTGCAGTGCAATGTAAAATCATTTGCAACAAGATGGAGCGACTCAACAGCTGGCAGCTCTCATGGCTCAGCATTGTGTCCTTAAACCCCCCCTTCGTGGTAAAACTTAATACTCGGGCACATAGCTTACTTGTAAAACCACAGCGTTTTTCACACTTTGGTTTTTATACTTACTGAAGAACCAAAATATTACATGTCATTATTTGAGCTTTAAAGGTGCAGATGTTTTTGCCTTTGGAAAGAGCCAGGCTAAGATGCTGCCACCCTTTTTCCCCTGTTTCCTGCAAAGAAAAGCTAACTGTGGCCTGAATGTAGCTCCATATTTTAATGTGAGAATGGTATCAGTCCTCTTATCTAGCTCTCGGCAACACCTATTCTACCAGTATTCCTAATACGATCAGAGGTTTATACTTTTCATCCTGGTGCCTCTGACTTTTTTTCTTGTGGTACATTAAAACTTCTTTAAACTGATGCTGTAATTTAATGCACACATGCTTTTCTGTCTCTCTGCAGTATATCCACTCAGCAGACATCATTCATAGAGTAAGTGTTGTTTTTGATTTATGTCTGACAAATGTCATTGTGGCTTTGACCCCATTTAGGGGTAAAAATGTGGGTCAGGTTTTCCAAAATCCACTTGGCCTAGTCAGGTTTGTGCAAACACTCAATGGATGGAAAGTCATTAAACCTTACCTTTACACTGTGTTAAGGATGTAACACTTTAATTTCATGTTAACAAAAGGACAAGATTTGTTTTCATCCATAAGAAGTTACAAAAGTCTCCCGACTAATATAAGAGATTTACTGTCTTTCCACAGCACTCGTCACCTAAGCTTAAGTCACACTAATTCACATTCTCCTCCCTTTAGGATTTGAAACCTAGTAACCTGGCGGTGAATGAAGACTGTGAGCTGAAGGTAAGTGGACTGTTGCTCTTATTTAAAACAACATTCATGAAGTCTGCCTGCAGATGTGACTTTTTTTTGCCAACAACGCTGCCTTTTTGCACTTAAATTGCTCTCAGATTTTGGACTTTGGCTTGGCACGGCACACGGATGACGAGATGACCGGCTACGTGGCCACACGCTGGTACCGCGCCCCAGAGATCATGTTGAACTGGATGCATTACAACATGACAGGTGATGACAAAGAAGCTTCTTTTAATCTTTCTCTCTTACTGTAATGCATCTTTATGCCTTGGTAGAGGACTTGTTTGACAGGTTGATTGTGACGTTTGTGTTTCAGTGGATATTTGGTCGGTTGGATGTATAATGGCAGAACTTCTCACTGGAAAAACCCTGTTTCCTGGAACTGACCGTATCCTTTTCATTTGAGAGTTCAGTATCAGAATCAGAAACAGATTTATTGCCAGGTATAGTTTACACAATACAAGGAATTTGTTCTGGTGGGTTGGTGCAACAATAGTGTATGTACAGAGCTCTCATAGCTGCTGTGATTCTGACACACAATTTGCAGAAGAAATCAAACAAGTTAAACAGATGTTGATGTTGTTATAGCAGTAGCGATTAGTGATGTTTTTGCCAGCACAGTGGAAGATGTTCTGCAGTGCTTCTGTTCTCTGCCCTCTCATGAAAACCTGCTTTTCTGCTTCCCTCTTCCAACATAAAGCTGCCTGAGGCGTTTTCATATTAAAAATGTGACACTGATTGTACCTGTTTCCACTTTCCCTCTGGCTTGACATTTACCATCTTCAGCAGTTTCGCCTTTTTCTTCTTCAGCTCCTCCTACCTTGTTAGTGTGCATCATTGGCTCAGGTCCACTTTCTTCTTGCACTACGGCCAGTCAATCTGCTGTATCTGTACTTACAGTTCTGTTTATCTTTCTCTCCCTTTCTTATTACACATTCATTCTGCATTCTCTACAGGTTACATTTCAAACGCTTTTTCTTTTCTTCTCTGTGTGAAATTTAAAGTGAAGATAATAAAACTGGTTATCACACATGGGTTTTAAATTATACAAGTGCAGGAGTTCAGAGTACAAGTTTTCCCTCATCCAGCATCTGGTCTTCCTTTACCGTGTGCTGGTAGACATTGATCAGTTGAAGTTAATCATGCTGCTCGTCGGAACACCAGGGCCAGAGCTCTTGATGAAAATATCTTCAGAGTCTGTGAGTTTTCAAAGCTATGCAAGGTTTTTCTCTAACCAGATTTCGGCTTGATGTATCTGCTCTCTAATTCATGGCATGTTTTCCATTCTTCGTCTTTGTGGGTTTGACACTTGCTTTCTTCCTCTTTAAAGGTCCCACGTGGTGAAAATCTGTTATCAATGTTATCTGTATGTTTTATAAACATAAAATTAAAGCTGCGACTACATGAAGATGCTTACTTCCTTTCATCAAGTTCCCCCTTGACCTTCCAGCCAAGTCAGTAAAAATGTAATCCAGTTTCTGTGTAGTCTGTCAGGTCATGCGAGATGCTTCTGCAAATTTTTAAATGTCTCAGCCATGAGAAAAACACACCAGCTGTTCTGCTGTTGGCTGCAAGAGTGAACATAAGTGTCTTTGTGCATTCCCAACACTTGAGGAACTGAATGTCAACACAACTGTAGTGTCACCACAACAATAAGAGAATCCTTAGTGTAAACACATTGTGAGACTAGTGTGGCAAGAGCTCTGTAGAAATCATAAAACTGATAGCTGTGTTTTCATGTTACCTGTTGGTCTTCAGTGAAACCAAAAAACAGCCGTGTCAGTCACCTGTTTACTTCTCTCCTGCTTTCCGTTTGCACATTTTATTACAGCCAAATTCTCATTTCCGTTTTTACGCTTCTGTTGTCAGACAACAGAGCGGGGATGAAATAGTGACTAAAATGCAGCCTATTAAGACTATTCACTCACTTCAGACCCATTTCCTAGCTGCCGCTCTGCACCACTAAAATTTGAATTCACTACTGCATCACTGTATTTACATGTAACATGATCGCTCAGAGAAAACAGTTGAAGTGATAGAGAGTTCTGATTTCACACATTTAGTTATCTTTGTGTCGGCTGCTGTGTGGTCAAATGTTTTAATCTGCGCTGTCAATTACAGATGCAGAGAAGTCTTCCTGAAGGGGGTGTGGACACTGTGGACTTGCTTAAAACTTTTTATTAAAAAGGGGGACAATATGGGACCTTTAAATGAGTGAATTATATTGTGTGTGCTGTGTGCTTATTGTGAACACCGACTTTCACTGCTCGATTGTAATGAAGACTGTTGTGTTGTTTCTTAACTCTAAATCTCACAAGGCCTCCTCTTTACTGTTTTGTCACATTTTGCTTCAAAGCTTGAAGTTTGCTTTTCAACATAACATTGTAGTGCACCTCAAGTTTAGCCACACAGTGTTAGGTTGAGAAACACCTTCTTAACCAACTCTGCTCTGTCGCTATACTCCCCTTGACACAAGCTTCATAGATATAAACCAGCTTCAGCAGATAATGCGTCTGACAGGAACACCCCCAGCATCTCTAATAAGCAGGATGCCCAGTCATGAGGTGAGCAGTTGGTTTCTTTAGCTAGCAGGCCGGGGCGGGAGGACAGTCAGGCTTGCTATACAGCTCTTGCCCCTGCATTTTTGTTTAGGGGTACCCCAAAACGTGACAGTTCTCTGTACTAACACATCTTTAAATTGACCAACCTTGGAGGTACAGTCAGTCGTTCCTTTACCTTTAGTGTAGAGACACGGAATGTTCATGGCCACGCTAAAGAGAGTGCTAAGCTCTAAGGATGGCCGCATTACTCAGACTACTTCAAGTTAAATTGGGGGTAAAGAGGAGCAAGGCATCTTGGGGGAAACAAGAAGGTGTTTAAGATTGCTTTTCAGTGTAATCATAGTAATTGTGTGTACACATTGTGCGCAGTAGCACATCGGATTGTTTGTGACACAGTAACTAACAGCATTTAAAAGATTCTTTCTTCTGTGGTTTACTTTTGGCTTTCTCTCTTGGAATTTGCCGTCTTGCTTCTCTCAACATGGTTTTGTGTAAATTTAATTCTAACTGACTGAATAATTCTCTACGAACTAAGCTTTTCTTTTACACCAAGTGGTTTATTATCAGGAAAATTATAACTAAATTAACATAAGGATTTATATTGTCAAACGCATTCCTCAAACACATGAGACAAGGACAGTAGAGTATCTTACAGGATGCTTAGGGCTCATTGTTTTATTATGAATTATTTTTAAAAAGAAATGGTTTCTGCAACATAAACATGTTGTTGTCTAACTGTTCCGATTTCAGTCACATTAGGATGTCATACTGTTGCTAGGCAACACGTCTGGGCAGTCAATCAGTCATTTGCTACAAGGTACATATAGCTGTCAAAAGCATTTCTCACTGCTTGTGGCTCTCCAGAGACAGTCAAACTGTGGCAACAGACAAACGAATCTAAAAAAATTTCCTCACAAATAAGTTTTCATAAAATTTTTTATTTTTTTGTTTTGTGCTGTAACTTTTGTCGTCCTTCATGAGGACACAGCAACCTCTGGGTGCATGGGGTCATGACAGTGTGCCACAGAATGCTTGAGGGTTAAAACCAACATATATAACCCGTGAAGTATTAATATACATTCAGGCTTATGGGACGGTGTAGAGTCCTAGCTGTAGATGGAAATAAAATAACTGAGCAGTGATGATTTCAATCAGGTTGCTGCATTGAACAGAATCAGTAGCATGAAATAATGTGTCATGGCATGTTGCTACTAGTGGGAGCTGGCATTTGATTTACTGTGTTGATGTATTTTCACAGGCCAGGAACTACATCAGCTCCTTGCCAAACATGCCCAAGAGGAACTTTGCTGATGTATTCCTTGGTGCAAACCCACAAGGTAATATCAGAGAAAGACAGGCTTTTCTCAACACATGTTGTGTTGTGTTGTAGTGCAAACCCTACTAACTGCCAATTTTTCCTCCGAATTTAAGACTACGACTTGACATGACAGGACACTATGATTTTCAAATGGAGCACAGACTGCTTGCAATTCAGTTGTGTTTACACATATTTCAGCTGTGGATCTTCTGGAGAAAATGCTGGTTCTGGATACAGACAAACGGATAACAGCGGCTGAGGCTCTGGCCCACCCTTACTTCGCGCAGTACCACGACCCAGACGACGAGCCTGAGGCTGAGCCGTACGACCAGAGCTTTGAGAGCCGAGAACTGGAGATTGAAGAGTGGAAAAGTATGCTGCCTCTGTCTTAAAATGCAAAACAAGATACGATGTACTCTCTGATAAGGAGAAGCACCCTGATGTGTATTTATATTTCATGACCTTTTTAAATTTCTTGCAGGATTAACCTACGAGGAGGTGTGTAGTTTTGAGCCGCCTATCTTTGATGAGGATGACATGGAGTAATGAGATGTGCCACTTCGACCCCAGCCTCCGATACAATTTAATGTGCGCATTGGTGTTTAACAAACTCTCAGACACATGTAAGACTGCTAGTCAACCTTTGTCAGTCTTCGCTAATCAAGAAATCTCTGTCCGTGATTAACTCTTGTAAGGAGATCATTCCCAGCACGGGAAAAGGAAAACATGACCAGTTATCATTATTCTTATATATGAACCACTAATGTTGATGGTCTGTTGCTGGGAAATGTCGCTTCTTGTCAACAACTGAAATAATTTTATATTCTTCAGATTTTTTTAAAATTTAGACTTTGACTCGTCACTGTGACACTGAGATGCTGAAACACCCGGACCTATAGCTGTGCTACTTTGTGTTTTAAATTTCCTGTTTAGTAACTTATGAATAAGCTTTTGTCTATCAGTTTAAAAAGGAGTTTGCTAGTTTACCACTCATCCTGCCAAGCTGTCACGTACAGCGCAGGGTCAAATGCATTAGTTATCACCATAATTCTTCTTGTATTTAAAAAGAGAGAACTTTTGAGAGTTTCAATCTGTGACAAAAGTAGATTTTATGTTTTTAGATATTTGATAAATTGAGAATGTGCCTGTTCTGTGTAGTCACTGACTTGTAGTGCTCAACACCTGAATCTCACACATTTTAATGTTTTTTTTGATAGTTTAGATGCCCTGTGAGACTCTCACAGGGAAAAATCTGAGCCTCTACTGTTTAAGGATAATTCTCTTTAACAAGGCACCTGAATAGGAAAAAAAAATTCATGGTACATGCTCTGCTCCAAAATATGTAAATATCTGTGCCATATTTTTTAAATCTGACTCCTTGTGGTTATGTTAAGAGGCAATCACTGTTAGCATGTACGTAAAGACATTGTGTGCGTCTGCAGGTGTGTTGTTGGTTTACAGGGCTTTTAAGTGTCATGCTATAACCTGTAATAGAAATACTGCTATATGTGTAAAAGAGGGATTTGTATTTATACTTTGTGGAGGTGGTATTTATAAGCAACAATCGAAAGATCCCTTAAACTATTTTCAGTCTTGCAGAGTAACTACTATCTTCAGTCCTTTGTTTAACAAAATAAAGACTTATTTTTAAGAGACTGATATGTTTTATGTCTTTATTTCCAAAATAATTGGTTGTTCTCCTCCTTTGAGGGTTTTGCTGTAAATCAGGATCAGAATGTAAATCAAGATTTTACCAAGAGCGAAGTGTTGTACATATTTATTCAGCATTTTGATAGTTCAAAATACTTCGCTAAATGTGTTCAATGTCTTCTTTTTAACCTTTGCAAAACAAAATTTTCATTTCATCACATTGTCCAGTAACTAATACGGAATTGCAATGAGAAAGGCCAATGTTATACTTTTATGGTAATTTAAAAAAGCAATTTAACTGAGGTGTTCATCATACCTCTTGACAGAATCAGGAAAAGCATATGTTTCATGTTTTTCCTCTTGTATGAATTAGACACCAAACACTGCACATGATCACAAACACACAAACTTCACTGTGAAGCATGGTGGTGGCATCATCATGATGTGAGGGTGCTTCTTGGCAGCAAGCCCTGAAAAGCTTGCAAAGGCAGAGAGTTAATAAATGCTGCAAAGTATAGGGAAATCCTGGAGAACAACCTTGTGCAGTTTGCAAGAGAACTATGACTTTTGAGAAGATTTGTTTTCCAGCAAACAAACAAAAAAACACTCAAAGCATGCAGCCAAAGCTACACACAAATGGTTTATAGATTAGGTGAATGATCTGGAGCGGCCGAGTCAGAGCTCAGACCGCAATCAAATTGAGAATTTGTGGCTGGACTTGGAAAGAGCTGCTCACTCTCAATCCCTGTGCAGCGTGACAGTTTTACAAAGGAGAATGGAGTGATGTTCAGATGTGCAAGGTGGACTAAGGACTATCCACACAGGATCAATGCTGTAATTTCAGGCAAGGAGCATCTACTGAATACTAACTTGAAGAGGGTGTCTATTTAATTTTCGTTTTATGTTTTATATCAATTGACTATTACCTTGTAGAAAGCTGTTTGACATGAGTCTTTATTTTTTGGTTGAATTCCATCCATCCATCCATCCATTATCTATACACCGCTTAATCCTCACTAGGGTCGTGGGGGGCTGGAGCCTATCCCAGCTGACTCAGGGTGAAGACAGGAGACACCCTGGACAGGTCGCCAGTCTATCACAGGGCCACACGTAGAGACAGACATCCAAGCACACTCACATTCACACCTACAGCCGGAGAACCCAGAGAGAACCCATGCTGCACGGGGAGAACATGCAAACTCCACGCAGAAAGATTCCAGTGCTCCTACCGGGACGCGAACCGGCAACCTTCTTGCTGCGAGGCAACAGTGCTACCAACTGCGCCACCCTGCAGCCCCTTGGTTGAATTCATGCTTTAAAAAAACGCCAAATTATATTGACCGTCACTGAACTTTGAAAAGCAATGACAGAAAAAAAACTTCCAAAGGGGGTGACTGCGTTACACAGTTGCTGTATACTGGCTTGGAGTTTTGGGGCACTGTGTGTAACTTTGTAATTTCAATTTATTGCATCAGTTTTCTATTTATTCTTCATTTCACCTCTTGTTTATGAGCATAGCTCCGTGGAATTGTGGTATGTGCATCAGGACATCCATCCTTTATACAAGAAACGCAAAGAGTTAAAAGATCTGTCCATTTATGTCTAAAAATAAGAAAACTGGACAATATGTTCTTATGTGATTATAAGATTATCAGCCTTAAGAATCCAGTGCCCAAAACAGATCCTGTTAATTTGACCCTGAAAATGCTGTTCTGTGTACACCATTTTGAATTTTAGTCTCATCTATCGTCAGCTTGCTTGTAATATAAAAATAATTTATTGTCATAAGCATAAAAATGTAATACATTCTTAATGTGCTTGCTTAATTGTAGTATGTGGGCACCAAGCATTTAATCACATCACCAATCAGGAAGATCATTAAACACTGTTGAAGTGCCTTCCAGCAGTACTAGCCTTTGTCATGCAGTAAAAGTAAGTAAAAGGTTAAGACATGATTTCTCAGTCCAATCAGCGGCAGGAGATAAAATGCTTCTTTATAAGGCTGCTCACTGCCTGTGCTGCCTGCAGGCTCAGTGTAGTAAAATCCATAAAAACGGTTTGATGCTCAGGTGCAGACGTCACCGGGGAAGCTCCCCTTCAGCAAGACGCTCAAGTGCGCATGCGTGGAACATTCGATCACTGGTGGTGTAGCTAACGGCTAGGCTACGAATCCAGCCGACATGGAGAGGAAAGGTAAATCTTTACGCGACACGCCGCACACTGTGTGAACAATGTTAGCCCGTATGTGGGTTGACAGCACAGCCCGTGTTCCTATGCAGCCACTAATGTACATTTTAGCCGAGCTGCATGCATTCAGAGGGTGGTTTAATTGAACGCGTCTGTCACGCACTGAGCTGGAGCGAGCTACGTTAGCTTTCTAGACATTAGCTTTAGCTTCAATGGGACATGTCAGGATTAGCTTGATACGTGGTTTGCGGCTCCGTCCATTTAAAACACAGACTTAAACACCGACAACAGGAGCCAGGCGAGAATGTAGCTTCTGTTAAAGCAACCAGCCACCCACTGAAGTGTCTACTACCGTGTTTTAAAGGAGCGGTTACCTAGGTGGGTAGCTTAGTGATGTAAGTTAACATTGGATGGGTTCCAGTATCCAACTGGGTGACTGTCAGACTAACATATGTACTGCAATTATGATTAAGACCCTGGTAGTTGCAAACATGAGACAATATAATGCACAAAGACCTAGTTTATGAGCTGTAGGGTGAGGTAGTTGTGTACTTTTCCGCAGACAGTTTCATCTTTTTTTGTCTCGAGTGTCAGCTGGAGATCAAAAGGCAGCCAGACAATAGCAAAATAATGTCTCTGGTTTCTTTTCAGTTCTGGCACTCCAGGCTAGGAAGAAGAGGGCGAAAGCAAAGAAGACCAGCAAAAAGTGAGTCTTGACTCCACGTCAACCTCGTCGTCTCATACATGCATGTTTTTTTGTCAGCTGCACTCAGTCAAATGTTATTGTTTGTTTTTTTGCTGTTTCACACATATGCTGTCTCTGCATTGTCCAGATTATTAGACATGAAGGTGTCACAGGGTCCTTGAATGCATGCATGTTCTCATACTTTTCCTTTGGTCTGTGCATGCTGCAGAGTTAAAGGAGTGAAAGACTGATTTAACGTATCTCAAAAGAATTACGAGATTGAGCATGCTTGGTTGGTTTCCAGAGATTTCTGTTTTTGCATGGTGTTTAAGTAAGGGCGTAGGAATTATGCATAAAGGTTTGGACACTTATTTTAATCAGACATACATTATGGGCTGTCTGTATAGAATGTGCAGTATGCAGTGCTTGATTTAACTACTTGAAGGCTATGTTCTACTACGAAAATACTTATGAATGATTGTATTACAATAATACAACACTTAGGGCCGAAAATAGACTACTCAAACCTTGATCTTCAGTACTGATTGTTTTGGTGTATCTAACAATCTACTAATCATGCCTGCACTAGTGGCATCCTCCGGAGTGTTACATAACAGCCCGTGCTATATTTAAAACAAGAGAATGAAGAAGCCCACATCAGCCCACCGAAGCATGGTGTTTCACTGAAAACAGTGCTGTTGTGAATACTCACCTCATGACAGTGTTTTCTTCGTGGCTGAGACTGGCACGTCCATTAGACGTGAGAATCACGTGAACTAAATATAACTGCAAACTGTACCGTTGCATGCCACAGTCATCCTTGCATACTGAGCGCTGCATAGAAGAGCAGCAGGACTCTCAGTCACGTTGAGGACGTAGTGGAGTGGACTAGTTAAAGTTCTGAATCAGTGCACATGTTAAATGTCAATGTAATGTAAGACTCTGAAGGATAATCTAGATCAGAATAACTTGAGTGTTGGAGCATGCGCTTGTCTTCACAGTCAAAGTAATAAGCACCAGCAAAAAATGAAAGCACCCACACAATATTTGATGCATGTTTTTTTATGGTGTTTTTTTTTCTTTTAGATTATTTTAGGAATTGCATTGCACTAATGTTTTTGTTAATCTCTGTCTTCATTCTTTAATAGTTAATGAAGGTTCATGACTGCTTATGAGAACTGAGAAGATTCATTTGTAGTACCCGATGTCTTAATTAATTAACAGAATTGCAGTAATGCAGCAGCAGTGAATGCATGTCAAGGGAAAAGCATCATCAAAAAGTCAAAAATCTGAATAATTGACTAATTAATTGAAGCTGTTTGTTTTGTCATTGATGCACAAATGTGCACGGCTTCAGATAACCACGGCAGGCACAGAGAAGTAGGTTGCAGATTATGTGGAAACTAGCAGCCCATTTATGAAACATTTCAGCCCAGTTTTAGGAATTTACTTGAATGTGATCTCAGCTCTCTTGGCTCCCATAGAGATGAGCAGCCTTAATCTCCACTGTGGGGGAAGTAACATCAGTCTGTTTGGCTTTCAAGTTAATATTAGGCACTGAACTGTTGGCAAACACAGAATATATGATGTTACCCATATATATGCGCACACTCAGTCATTCTGTGATTCAGGATGTCTACAGCTGTAAATCTCAATCTGTTTTTGATCCTGCTCAGCAGCTGTGAAAAATTGTGTTACTTGATTGAAATAGTGGGTGTGTTTTATTTATGTTCCACATTCAAAGAATTGTAAAACTAATTTGACAAATCCTCAAATCATAGACTCATGAAAAAAGTCACAGTATGTACATTACATGTTCAAAATGTGCACTTCCTGTAGGTCATCCTGTTGTTCAGTTATGCTAGCGTTGATCAATTAGCTGGAATTACAGTCAAAACAGCAGCTCATACAGAAATAAAAAAGTCTGCACGCAGTGACGTATAGATACAACATTTAATATGTGCAGACATTTCAGCCTGAGTCCTTTGTTCATGCACGATAATATTGTTTTGAGTGCATTATTTAGCTATAGTACCAACCCTTCCTAATATTACTTTCTGAATTTTTGTCCAGTTTTCTTTGACTCGATGTACTGTTCCTCTCATGTCTGACAGCTTGACTTTATGACCAAACAACTTTGTGATTTTAAGACACAATTGCCCTTGGTTTTGTACTCTAATCTATTTTTTCAAAATGAAAAATATGTTGCAAGTGCTTTGTTAGAAAATCTGTACAGACAGATAAAGCCTATGTTTTTTTTCTCCTTTTAAGACACAAACAGTTTTCTTGCCCCTTTTTTCTTGGAATTTCACAATATCGAAATTCAGATTCAGCAGTGTTGATATTTTCCAACATAATACAGATATGCATTAACAAACATGGGAAACTGTAGTAAAAAACACAGACAGTAGCACAGATTTCTTCAAATGTTCTCTTTACTTTGCATATGTGATATCTGTGAAAGGAGAAGTGTTGCTTTGGGTCTATTGTGACAGAAAGATTTTGTCAGGATATGGACAGCCTCTTTTCATCTCCCAAAAGTGTGTTTGCCTGCATTGCTTCTTTACAGTCACTGTCGGCATGAAAACTGTTTTTTTTTTTTTTGTAAATATTTCTTTGTAGCATATACAGACCATTAACATTACCGTTGATTGGTTTAAATACAGAGCTTTTGGATTAGTTCTGGATATGCCTTGCTAGTTGTTTGAGCTGTTGTTGAAGTTAATTAGTTTAAATTAAAAGTATAGCTTAAACTCAGTTAGCATGAGGACAGATCCTTACAAAGCCTTCTTTTGTTGACATCAAGGTCAAATCAAGTCACTAAAAGCCAGGTACACTGAACCTTCCAACTTAATTTCAAGGGGACATGATTCAAATTAACAACCTGTCACAGGTTTAAAGGTCTGATGTCTGGCCAGTGTAGCTACCCAGCGTGAATAATGCCAGCTGCTGCTACTTTATTGTTTTGTTTTGTTTTGGGAACAGTTACTGGTAATGCATTAAGCAGGATTTAGGTGTGGTTACTGCTAAAAGACTCTTCACATCTAAGATCAGCATTTTATAGACATTTATTTATACGACAGGCAATTGATTTGACTGTGAAGGTGATCACTCAAAGACTGAAGATAGGAAAGAAAAGAACATGTGGAATGACGTCTCTGATGGTTGGTGTGTTTGTCTATTAGGCAGCCAGCCAATCCCAGATCTCGACAGCCACCCCAGCTAGAAGCCTCGCCTCAGGAACCCGAGGAACCTGAGGAGATTCTCGGTTCTGATGATGAGGAACAGGAGGACCCCAATGACTACTGCAAAGGCGAGTCCCAACTTACTCAGTGTGTTAACATGCTTGCTACGAACTAGTTATTGTAAATACCCAAACGAAAACAAAATAATTAATTGCCTACAACAAGAACCTGAAATGTGAGGAGTCTTCCCTGATTGTTACAAGAACCAGTTTTACCTTAATGAGTCTGTGACCAATTATTCCAGTGCATGTAAATGACTGCCTGTACTCTGGTTTTTGAACTGTATAATCAACATGCATTTTCTTGTTATCTAGGTGGCTACCACCATGTGAAAGTAGGAGACCTTTACAATGGAAAATACCATGTAATCCGGAAACTTGGCTGGGGACACTTCTCTACCGTGTGGCTCGCCTGGGACATCCAGTACGAGAAAAACTTTACTGCATATTCTCACTGCACTGTTTTGTTTTTGAGGCTTGATGTTGGATAAGAGATACAATAGCAGCTGGCTCTGAGACTGTTGTGGTAGGACCTGGTACAGTGCTTCCTGTTCTCAAATGTGACTTGTTCTGTGGTTGCAGGGTGAAGAGGTTTGTTGCAATGAAAGTGGTGAAGAGCGCAGAGCACTACACAGAGACGGCAGTTGATGAGATCAAACTCCTTAGATCTGTAAGTAGCTGAGTACATTGCTCACAAAATGTTGGATTTAAAAACACTTAAAGCAAGATGCAGAAAAAATGCACAAATGTATACTGATGACATCAGGGCAAATGCATCTATCACAATTCTTGAGAACAGACATAACACAAGGACAGGACCTTGCGACACTGCAAGCCATTACGCACACTTTGCACTGTGCATGATTACACATAGTGTGTGACAGCTTGCATATGTGTTCAAGCAGTATTTTGTGGTTACAGATAAAGACATTTGCCAACCCTGTGTGGGTCAAATTAGTAGGTGTAAATCCTGATTGTATCAACTGCATTCTTACTTTTCTTTGTTTCCAGGTAAGAAACTCGGACACCAATGATCCCAACCGTGAGATGGTGGTCCAGCTGCTAGATGATTTCAAGATCTCTGGTGTCAATGGAACTCGTATCCTTCAAAACCAAATGTGAATGCTTCCTGATCTTGTTTATGAGTCAGATTTAATCAGCTAAATTGCTTCCTACTGGAAAGACTGAAGTCACCGCTGGTGTCAAATTGAGTTAAAAAGCAGTATGCACGTAACAAAGTAAACAACAGGTGATGGGTATAATAATGGAATCTTGTGTGTCCCAAACAGACCTCCACCTATCACGATGCATTGGCTGTGTAAGATCCCCTGAATGCCCCAGGGATTGCTATAGCTGTAATATGAGAGCCCCTAACAACAGGCTAGTGTTTGCACTCCTCTGACCTGCCCTCTCGTCAGTATAAATAATGCTCTTCCTCATGTAGGTGAATGACCACATAGTCACTTAGTACTGGAGTTTTCTGCTGACAGGTTTTTAGTTCGCCTTTATTTGCACTGCATTTTGTATTTTTTACCTTAACTGCTGTGATCTTCAGATGTGTGCATGGTGTTTGAGGTGTTGGGACATCACTTATTAAAATGGATTATAAAGTCCAATTACCAAGGACTGCCTCTGCCTTGCGTAAAGAGCATCATAAGACAGGTAACATGAGACCCACAGTCATACCTTGATGAGTCATGATGAAAGTTCAGTTGTCACTCACAGTATGTTAGAAGGGCTGTGTAGCCTGCAGGTGGAAACCAGTCAGGGCAGAGCATGTTCCTATAACTGAACACATAGTAAGTAGGGCGAACCAGCATAACAGATGTGAAGAATATGTTTTCTTGTTTTTTTAACTAAGGGGGCTTTTGTCATTATAGGACAAATAACTGATTAAACCCACAATGTTGGACTTTTGTCTGTTCCTTCTGCCAGTAAGAATAATTACTCAAACACTGTCGCCATGTGCTTGTGACTTATGCCTTGCTGTCGATCGCTTTCTTATTTAGACTGTGATCCTTCCTCTGAACGCTGTGTTTCCGTTTTTTATTTAGAGCATCAGAAACTGTTCTTGGATGCGTCCTATGTTTATGTTTATGCCTACTCTATTTTTGTAGCTATGGTTGCTCCCTTTTTCAGCTCTGGCAAACAAGTCATTGCTGGTTCACAAAAAATGCTACTGATGCACCACAGCAGGAATGTTGCTGCAAACACTAGACTTAAAACTCAAGTTACTGTGAAATTGAGAGAGATTTAAAAGGTGCAAATAGAATTAATCTACATGGTGTTATTCCATTTGTAAGGGCTTGCATATATTGGGTGGATGTGGCTCAGGTGGTAGAGCCGATTGTCCTCCAATTGCAAGGCTGGCGGTTCGATCACCTGCCCCTCCACAGTCGAAGTGTCCTTGGGCAAGACACTGAACCCGAAGTTGCTCCCAATTGCAGGCAGCACCTTGCATGACAGCTGTCACCATTGGTGTATGAATGTGTGTGTGAATGGATGAATGAGAAACACATTGTAAAGCACTTTGGAAAAAAGTGCTCTATAAGTGCAGACCATTTACCAGACCCAGATCTTATGTAATGGTACTCCTGCTTCAAACCTATATTCCAAGACTCCACAGTGATAAAAGTATAACTCATTTATTTATGCTTTAATCATTGATTTACGTTGGCTATCTTATACAGATAGTGGTTTACATGGATTGCATTTTTATTTTAGTTCTAGATTGTTTGGATTTGTGTGACCTGTATATCAGATTTTATTCCATACATTTTAACTGTTTGTATAACTACAAGACATAGAGAAAACACTACTGAAACACTAAAAAGTGTGAACTTCCGTTTTGGTAGTTAGTTTAGGTTTTACAATCAAGTAAACGATTTCCTTGCATTTATTTTCTAGGTTCTCCAAGGCCTGGACTACCTGCACACAAAGTGTCAGATCATCCACACAGACATCAAGCCAGAGAATATCCTGATGAGTGTCGACGAGCCTTATGTCCGTAAGCTTGCAGCTGAAGCCACAGAGTGGCAGAGGACTGGGGCGCCTCCTCCCTCTGGTTCAGCAAGTATGAGACACACACACACCTGTATTCATATGTACATTCATAAAGACAGTTTGGTTACAGTTTGTACTCATGTGATGTTCTCTTTCCAGTAAGCACAGCGCCGGCTCCAAAACAGGTACAAAGACTTTATTACTCACTTTTTGCATAGAACATCAGCCTCTCACATTTCAATGTGACATAGCTTTGAAGTAGTCCTACAAATATGTAACTGTCAGAGAAGGTGTCATTATATTTCTGTTGTTCATTTCTGACAGACTGTAAAAATGTCCAAGAACAAGAAGAAGAAGTTAAAAAAGAAGCAAAAACGTCAGGCGGAGCTGCTGGAAAAGTGCATCCTGGACCTGGAGGAGATGGAAAAGACCACAGAGCCACGAGAGGATGATGATGAAGATGATGAACCCCAATCTCCAAAGGGACGGGCCTGTGCTCCTCTCAGACAGGTGTCTCTCCAAGAGCTGGGAAATGAGGAAGCGGACGGTAAGAGGCCATCATCAGTGGAGAGTAATGTGTGCTCCTTAAATTTTTATTGATGTCAGTGAAAGTTCTGTTGCGGTTGCTAGACGGTAATAAGATCTCTGGTATGACTCATTTGAAAAATAATTCTTATCTCTCTTTTCCTAATTCTTTTAGAGAGCAGTGTGAATGCAGATCTCTTGAGGGTGGGACCAGAGGGGCTCTCGGAGGTGAACTGTAATGGACATGTGGAGGTGGAGCAGACACAGTCTCAGTGGAGGGAAGAAGACCAACACAATGGCAACACAGAAACCACAGAGAAATGTGCCACTCCAGAGGAGCAACACAAGGAATCCCCCGTCCACTCCATGTGCAACGGTGTGGACTCCACAGATTTCAATGAGCTGGACACTGAGACTGAAGGTAGAGGGGCTCACAGCAGTGGAGTCACTGAGAGACACCTTCCTGCTGGGCTGGAGGAGGGAGAGCTGGAACAAAGAATTTTGCGAGAAGAGGGAGAGGACGGACCCGACTGTCTGTATGGAACCCAAGAAAGCCTGAGAAATGGTCAGTCAGCCAAAATCAGGACATCAAACTGTGATGAGGTTTTTTGGAGGCTTTTTTCTCTGGCTGGGCTTGTTTGGACATTTAACAGACTCCTCAGCCATGCAAACTTTGAAATATTGATTGTTAGACTTATCTTTTATCCTTCTCTCTCTGTGTGTTTCTCTTTTTACCCTGATGTAGACAAACTAACAGCTGGATCCTTGCTAGTTAACCCTCTTGAGCCACTCAATGCAGACAAGATCAAGGTCAAGATTGCTGATTTGGGAAATGCCTGCTGGGTGGTGAGTACTCTGCTAATGACCGGAGGGATTTACTGATTAGAGATGAAGCCTTACAGTTAGGGACACTTCCAGTGTCACGTAGCTTCCAAAATAGAATTGCTTCAGTATTCCAGCTTTTATATGAAATATTGATTTAAGTTTAGAAATGGATTGGCAGATGCAGTGTGGTACTAGTTCTCTGAAATTCTGCAGTGCTTGTGGAGTCAACATATATTTATAATCTTTTATTTTACTGTTGTATATATAGAATATTTCTATCTTTGTAACAGAATACAGTCTGAAGACTCTGTTACTCCGTTTATCATTCTAAAGAGAATAATGATTGTCTTGTCTGAGGATATTAATTGCCTTTTCCTGTTTATTTTATGCCTCTTTTAGTTTTAGATTAATGGGATTGGCACGTTTGGCTGCCACATTTCTTGTCCAAATCCAACAAATCACCTCTCAGTTATGGAACTCTCCTTTTTCATTTTGCTTAAAAAAACCCAAAATGTACCCACAGTGGTGTTTTTGTATTTGACTTGTCAACTAAATCCATGGTGTTAATGTCAATGGATGTTTATCAAAATGCAGTTGGTTAAATATTAGAAGTTAAGCACCACAACACCATGTTGTTGTTGAGCAGAAGCAGGGGGTGTACGTTCTGGATAAGAACTTGGAAATTGTAACTGAAAAATGACATTTCTGTTAGTTTCACGCTGCTGTCTTTATACAGGTGAAGGAAACAATTCTCTCGATTATGAACAATGATCTCGGTCATCTCAAATAATTACAGTCAAGCGATTATGTAATATATGTGACAGGCCTACTGTTACGTACAAGTCATAGAATCTTGTTTTATAGGATTTGTTTTCTCTAATCCGTCTCCCTCTTCCAGCACAAGCACTTTACTGAAGACATCCAGACACGACAGTACCGGTCTTTAGAGGTGCTCATTGGTTCTGGATACAGCACACCGGCTGATATATGGAGTACAGCCTGCATGGTGAGAGGCTGCACTGAAAACTAGTTCACTGTATTGACATTTAAAAAGGAAATCAAACTAGTGTGCCTTTAATCCTAAAATACAATAGTCCAGTGTAACATGATTACTAACAATGAGCGTAGGCAGATGGCTTCATACTGTGTGCATGATGATTGTGTTGTCTCCTCAGGCCTTCGAGCTTGCTACGGGGGACTACTTGTTTGAACCACATTCTGGGGAAGATTATTCCAGGGATGAAGGTATTGCTAGGTCTTCCTCTCCCTCTCTACTCTACTTTATCCACTTTTAAATGCACAGCTTTAATCTTAAATGCTACATTTAGCAGTAGTTTTGAAATGTATGCTTCAACTGGTGAGGGACTTTTAATGGTGGCGGTAGCTTTTAACCGGTATTGCTGCTGTGAAAAGCTTCATGGTGCTTATCTTGTTAAATTGGTCTTTATTGGTGCTTTATTGTCATTGTAAATTATTTGAAATATCCACATTTCTAATGAGAGTTTCACAGTATGCATGGCATGTTCTGACATTCACTCCAAATTATTGTGCAGTTTGCACAATAAGTTGTAGTGCACTTTGCTTAGATATATTCACAGTGTTAAATGAGGTACTCCATTGCAATGAAAAGTCTAATGGTCTTAAATTTAGAAGAAATGTGGGAGAATAATAATCATGTGATGAAGAGTACCAGCATTCCTGTGCTTATTTCCTATCTTGCCACCTCAAACTACTATTTTGCAACGCTGGAGATGGGGCCATCTCTTCCTTTCCTCTCCCATCTGTCATCATGTCCTCGTCAGTCACTGTCACTCTTGTTGTTCTCCTCCTAATGCTGTCTTTATGGTAATGCTGGCTTGCTGCTTAAATTTCTCTGCTGACTTGATTCTGCCCTGGCATGCCAGGTATGTGCTGAGATTCAGCCTTCAGTGTATCGGCATGTCCTGCAGCTGTGAATTGGCTTTTTTTACGTATAGCACAAGAACTCATAAATCCATTGCTTACTGTTCTTGCACTACTTCATTTGCTTTGTGAGCATCCTGTTTCAGAGTCGGTTGTACGTAGTTTAGCTTTCGAGGTCTTGTTTTCAGTCTGACTTCATATCCATTGCTTGTTTTCATATGTGAAAGTGAATGACCTACATGTGTTCAAATGTTTGTAATAGATTTGATATCCAAAAATAACACAGGCATTCCATCCATGTGCTTCTCGTTATACTAGGCTGTCATCATCCATTGTTCCTAATACATTGTTCCACATGACTGTTTGCCATCTTCTCTCTTCTCCAAACCATGTCTCTGTGATTTCCTATCTTCCCCCTCCTCTCTGGATGTGCCTCATTTCCAGACCATCTTGCTCTCATGATTGAATTGCTCGGTAAAATCCCCCGTCACTATGCTCTGAGTGGGAAATACTCGCAGGAATACTTCACCAAGAGAGGTACGGCACCCCTCTGTCTGTGGCTCGCTCTGGGGAAGGTGGACAGAAGGGCGATGGAAGAAGGTTTCTGTCGGCACACTCGAACCTGTCAGAGTTGTTGGTGTGTGCAGGCCAGCTGGCATAGCAATGAACACAGACCAATAAGTAACCTCATATTTCAGAGTAATAAAACGCCTGTTTCTTTAAACAGAACCATCAGACATTGATTCAGCGTCAGTAGTTGTGCCAAAGATTGCCTGGCTGAGGTTCATACAGTCTCACCTTAGTTGTCGTAGGATGACTTGGCTTGGCTCTTGATAGTTTATTGATCCCTGTCGAGGTGATTCTCATGATCTTTCTCCTCCATGGAGAGAGTTCAGCAACAGGAGAGAGTTCAGCAACAGCAGCGATCTGATGTTTATCTCATTTTATCTAATACATTTAACTTTATCTAATAGAGTCATGAGTTGACGGAGAAGACAACACGAGAAATGTTGACGTTTGTTGTAGCATTTCTGTTTACAGAGCTTAAATGTACGTATATAATATCCCGTTTTAAGTGACTTCAAAAAGTACAAGCCTTGGTGTTTACAACAATATGATAATTAATGTATGACACTCATTATTCTAAAATAACATTTCATTCATAAGGGATTAACTGTGACACAGAGTCTTGATAATGTCACCTTTGTAGTGGTTCAGTATACTGAGTGGGATTTGTTGTTTTGATTCGTTTCAAGGGTGATGCAAATGTCAAGACTTCCATATTTACACATAATAAATGTGTGAAAAAGAGGATTAAGTTGTATAAATAGCTGCAACGCATTTAAACAGTTATATAAACGTGATAAATTCTTCTAATTTAAAGACATTTGCCACAAATCAGTGGGTTTTATGTGCATTTGATACCTTTAGTGATGCCATTATAAAGCACTATTATTAAAAGTCACAGACATTGATTTTGTTCCATTTGTTTGTTCACATGAAAAGTGCCACAAATAGCTGAGTAGTGAATGCAAAGCTAGGAGTTTAATGTCCGGTTCCTCTCTGAACAGCTTACCAATCATAGTACAATTTTACAGAGGATTTGCTACATATATCACCTTAGTACTGACTTTTGATTCATAGCTGGAAAACATTAGAAATCCTTCCAGCTCTCGTAATGTCTGGTGGTCTTGTTTGAGAACTTTTTAAACTGCTGGCCTGTGCACTCCGTCCTCTGCAACAATCAGGCCCATGTTTGTGTGCCGTCGGCCCGACTCTTCGTTCTCTTGGCCCTCCTCCCACACACCCAGAGTGGGCCTGTGACCGGGACACTGTCTGATGAATCTGTTGTTTGTCTTGTCTGTCTCCTCCTCTCCTCTTGCAACCGTCTGCTGTGTAGACCATATAGCGCTGATCATTGAGCTGCTGGGGAGTGTCCCACGCAAACTCATAATGACTGGCAAATATTCCAAGGATTTTTTCACCAAGAAAGGTAAAACAAAGAAGTGCCATTTCAAGACTAGAGTGAGTTGTCTCTCTGTACTTTGGATCATGTCCTAAAACTTACGTAAGAGTCATAACCATCTTTCATCACGTTAAAACATGGACTTTAAATGTTTCCCAGCATAAAATAATGCAATGCTATCTTGGAAATACAGTTGAAAAGTGAAATATTTAATGTTTAATGGTATTACCATTGTGTATTTGTGATGTTTTCACAGATGTAACCACCTTGTAGTGAATTTAAACCTGAGAATTGGTTGCCGTCTGTAGCTGCATGGTTCTCTGATGCAGCGCCATGTGTCTGGTTTGCCTGCAGGTGATTTGAAACACATCACCAAGCTGAAGCCGTGGGGCCTGCTGGAGGTGCTGGTTGATAAATATGAGTGGCCCCGTGAAGAAGCTGAGTGCTTCACCGACTTCTTGCTTCCCATGCTGGAGCTGATCCCTGAGAAAAGAGCCACAGCTGCAGAGTGCTTGCGCCACCCCTGGCTTGCCCTCTAGTGGAGACCTCCAGCTATTGTACCTCTCTTCCCTCCCACCTTCTCCAGAGACTGCAACAGATCACTTTCCAGTTTGGGCATATCAGATGAATATTTATTTCTCTTTTTTTTTGTTTCGTTGTTTTGGATTTCTTATGTTCTTGTTCTTGAGCTAATGCTTCGGTGTACGTTTGCTTTGCGTTCGTTGGTTCTTCTCTCGGTGTGATGACATCAGGAATCCAGTGGATTTTTATTACTTTGTGGTCATGTTGGCTCCAACTGCTGTGCTCTGTTCGCCCACCCAGCTAAGCAAACCTTTCATTGTACTGCTAGTGACTCATCCTTGTTTGTTACACTCCTGCACTAAAACCCAAACAAATCAAGGATATGTAGCCTATATTGGTCATTTTTGTCCCCTTAAAAAGGACTCGCTTTCACTTTTTTTCTCGTACATTTTTCATTAGTGTTGTGTTCCTTTTTTAAATGAATAATTTTATCTTCTATTACACATGTAAGGTATACATTTTGTATTTGTAAAGTAGGCTTAGGAAGTTGCACACTGGGCTGACATTTACACTGACTGTGGTGACATTCATAGCATTTCTTCAGACGGGCTCTCTAGTTTCTTACTGAGATATCCACTTTCTGATAAAGTAGGTCATATTTAGTCATAACAGATCCGTTGTCACCTTGGTATTTAGTGTGGCTAGTTAATTATAATGAGATCTTTCATTCTCATGGGAGGCTGGTATTCTCATACACTTAATACAATTCAGGTATAGTGTTTTCAAGGTTTCAACAAGACAACATGTTAAGAAGCCCAATTTAAAGGAAAAAAGTGAAAATAAACTGTATATATCTGTACCAAAGAGTTTGCCTTTATGTATATTACAGTTATGTACAGTTTTTAACAAATCTTATATCTTAGCTAAAATTATTTAGCTGGGTAGCTGTGTTTTAATAAAGCGTATGGAAGATGTGTTTGAGCTCAGTCGTATGTATGGCCAATTGTTCAATAATGTCACTGTTTTTACCATAGAAATGGTGAGATCTGATGTTGTGTAAGAGTGTCCCAAACTGATCATATCAAAGTAACCTATGTTATCTGTTGAGACTTAGGTAAAAACAGATTTACATCAGTGTCACATTCAACATAGACTCTGTGTGAGCTGTCAATTTACAGAACTGTACAACACACCATACAATAAAACAGATCTTCATACAATACATAACGACTGTGCCAAGTTGTTTATTGGATGATGCGAAATACAGAAATGTTTGCTTTGCGAAGCAGTGAAGAATGGCAAATTATTAGTCAACCAAAAGCACTAAATATAAAACGGTTTGACCAGAAGTGCATCATGACATTCTGGTGCATCTGCATCATAGTGTGGTTCTTAAGATCCACGTGTTCAGCAGGGATTTTCTGTAGAAGAGGACAAAAAAAGATAACTGACTTCAGTTACTGAGCTTTTGCTGGCTAACTCAGTAAAACCAGTTTCTAGACCAACAAATACTTTATTAATTACAACTGAAAGCTCTAAAGCAAACACTAAATTAACCTTCAGGCTGGACTGTGTTGTTTCTGAGGTCATGAATCTTTGGTATGATTTGCGGCAGCATTAAAAACACGGGAAACAAATTTCATGGTTCAGTTCCATTCAGTGAGCCATGATAGCGAGCTAGCACCCACAGCAGCAGGGCTGTGGTCGAGCAGTTTTTATTCGCTTGGAAGGTTCCTAAGAGAGGGAAATGACCCAGATGTATATTCAGTGTACAACATAAGTGAATAAACTCCAGTGCCATATCACTTGAATGTCAGATTCAGAACTGTCACCTTTTAGTAATTGCATTAATCCTTTGTTGAGCAGTAGGGTATTTGCTCTTATGCAAAATTAAAAACGTTTAAGCTTTACTATATTAAAAACACAGGCCTCACAGTACGAACTGCAATAGAAGTCAGTCATTACTTAGATTCATTTTTTTCTTCACTTCATTGGCATGGAGGAAACCAGTGCTGCACCAGTGTGACAGATGTTCTCCTATTCTTCAGGGACAGTTTTTTCAGCTTTTCTTCACTCTAAACGTGTCGCACAAGCTTTAAAAAAAAAAAAAAAAAAAAAAAATACTGCAAAGCTGTTCTATTAGATTCAAGTCAGGCGACATACTTGTCCAGGTCATAGTTTTCATGTTGTTATGAAACTCTTGTGTGATTTTGGCAGTGTGCTTTAGATCATTATAGTGCTGGAATATTTGTCCTCTGCCAAGCTTCTGTAGACTGGGAGTCATCTTATCAGCCAGTATTTTGGTATGTCCATAACCGTTCATGGAGTCCAGCACTCATGCAGCTTCCTATCATCGCACTCTTACCTCTGTGCTTCACTGTCAGGACGATGCATTCGCTGTAGTCATGGCCAAGTTCATACCAAACATGCTGGTCTCTATCTATCTCTCTGACCAAAGAATCTGCTCCCAATTTTCATCAGGCTACTTTTTGTGCTCTTCAGCAAAATTTCATCTTGCAGTTTTTTATTACAAGAATGAGCAACAATTTTTTTTCCCCTGGGCACATGCCATAGAGGTTTACATGTTATGTCCTTCACAATGCCTGAGCAGTTGCAGAAACTCCAATTTCTCTTGATGGCACCTTTGCCATGTCTGTTAGTGTCACTGCAGCTCTGATTATTATTATTACTCTTCACTGGTTTTTAGTTGGTCAATGATCTCCATCTTTGATGTGATCACTCCTGTGCTTTTTCGACACATTAAAACATCCTTTGTGAGAAATTTTTATAGCCAGCTATCAGAATCTCAAAATATCGTACCTCAACCCTCGCCTCCTCCCTCCACCTCAAAGTCATCCGGCAGCAGCTTGTCCTGCCTGTTGCCCAGGGTGAAGGACAGAAGCGCGAGGAGGAGGGCATCTAGGATGCTGATGATGGCCAGGATGTAGGCCCAGCGCACCGTGCAGTTTCCCAGGCTGTACTTGTCCGTCCTCTGGCCGCACATCCTCTTCACCTCCGGAGCGTCCCAGCCGTCCGGGTAGATCATGCACCCCATTACCATCAACGCAGCTGCAGGAGGCGGACGCAGAAATGAACGAGCCATGCAATAATTACCTCTTGTGTGCTCTTATTTTGAAATAATAATGAGGGTTTTGTCTCTTGTGCAGGATAAGGCATGATGTACCTCCATAAAGTGCCAAAGGTTTAATTTATTTATGGTGCAGCAGGGCAGAGGATGCTCAGTAGGGCTGTTTGCATGATGGATATTCTTAAATGTTAAATGCTCTTCATCTGGTAAAGTTTCTTGTGAATTTTCCCCCCAAAGCCACTAACAGTAAAAACTGAATTTAGCAGCTATGTGCTTGTCGAGTAATTTCCATTTTATAAAGATATTTGTTATGACTGGTTACCTTGGCCCTGGTATGTTTCAGGTTTAGATCAGATAACGGCACGACAACACCTGATCTTGTTACCTGTAACCAATCCACCATCAGAGGTGTCAGAGTCTGGCCTGAAACTGGATCCCTTATCGGCTTCCATGGAACAACACATCCAGTACAAACACACATCACACCTGAAACCAGAGAGGTGTGAAGGCGGCTCACGACTGGATGAGTTTATCATCTCGCACCTGTCTTAGAGAAGAGCTCGCAAGAGAAGCTCAGGTCTCCTTCAAAGCTTTGTTTTGAGTTTTTGGTATTCAGGTGGGGAGCTTTGTCAAAGGTTTAAAAGATTTTGTTGGAGATGTGCTTTAAAGACCAAATAGAAAAACCCGGAGAATGTTTGGGTCTTTATTTGGAAGTTACATGGTGGCACTGAAGAAACTGCACAGTTTTAAAAAGTAGAATAAGAATCTGACCTTTTCTAATATTTCAGCCCTAAATAATGACTGAATATCACCAGACTGGTTTTTCAAACATGTAATTTAAACCTTGGAGAACTTATCAAGTCTATCCATCCATCTATCTATACGCACCTTAATCCTCACTAGGGTCGTGGGGGGCTGGAGTCTATCCCAGCTGACTCAGGGTGAAGGCAGGGGACACCCTGGACAGGTCGCCAGTCTATCACAGGGCTACACTTAGAGACAGACAACCAAGCACACTCACATTCACACCTACGGACAATTTAGAATCACCAATTAACCTCAACATGTTTTTGGACTGTGTGGGAGGAAGTCGGAGAACCTGGAGAGAACCCATTCTGCATGGGGAGAACATGGAGACTCCACGCAGGAAGATCCGGGGCATCCTAAGTGGGATGCGAACCGGGGATCTTCTAGTTGTGAGGCGATGGTGCTAACCACCGAGCACAGATTTTATGTATTTATTTATTTTTTAAACTTAATGCAGGTTTTAGGACAGAAAAAAATAACTCTATCACAATATTATCCAAAACTCCAGTTTATATCAAGTCTTACAGGAACATTTTTACGATGTATTATGCCAGTTTGATTCCACAGCTTCTATTATCAGTAAGTTTAGCATCAGGTCTGGACTATAAAATATAAAAAATAAAACAAAGCAAAACAAACAAACAAACAAAATACATATACATATATATATCACTGCTTATAAGAAGCATTTCAGTGTAGCTGGTAGTTTTAAGTTTGGATGTTTTTTTCCCACTTAATGCAGTTGCTGGTTTTAAAACAGAAAGAGCTAAGTCTATTATAGTATTAACCACAATTTCAACTGGTATCAAACCAGAAAATATTAACAATTTATTATGTCATTCTGCTCCTCCTTTTGTAAATTTAGTATCAATTCTTGATTATCAGACAAAACAAATAAAACCAAAATGATTACCGACTATTTTAAATGCAGAAAAAACACTTCATAGTGTTTTATCATTAAAAATCTATATTAAAACGTTTTTTCTTGTCAGCAGGATTGTTTCATAGCTGGTACTTTAAACTAAGTTACTTTACATGCTGTTAGTTACTTCAATCAGCACCTGTGCATCATATTTTACACACTGTTCTTTTTTAAAAAAGAAATCTAAAATCTTAATCTGACCACCAGCAGTGGGCTGACTGACAGATGAACACATGAAAGTAAAGCCCAGAACCTCCAGACCTGCAGACCAGCCTCGCAGCTCTCCGTCTCACCTGAGGCCAGCTGCATCCAGGCGCAGATCTTGTAGACGTTCCCGGCGTTGCAGAAGAAGAAGAGGCTGAAGCAGACCATGGTGCCCACCACCAGCAGCATGGAGGTCCCCACGAAGAACATGGCGGTTCTGAAGGCCGGGGAGGGGATGGAGTTGAAGTCCAGCACGCTGCCCTTGCAGGTGAGCTCGGAGGTGAGCGCGTTGCCGATGCAGTAGTGGAAGAGGCCGAAGTATCCGGCCTGAGGCGTGTTGACGCTGTCCCCGATCCAGTAGGGCTGGATGAACACCACCATGGTGATGATGACGAAGCAGATGGTGAACACGGCCCACATGACGCCGATGGCCCTGGAGTTCCTCACGTAGTTGGTGTGGTAGATTTTAGCGGCCTCCTGGGCTGGAAGCAGGTCCATGATGGAGAGAAGAGAAACGTTTGTGTTGAGATTTTGTAGCTTTAATTTAAAAAAAAATAAAAAATAAAATAAAATTAAAAACTCTCTGTCCTCAGCGGATCTGTAGGTAAAATGGTTTGTTGTGGGATTCTGTCCATATTCTCCACAGCTCACAGCTCTCCTGTCTGTCTGTCTGTCTGTCAGAGAGGGACTGGGGATTCAGCACCTGGACAGCTCCGACCAATCAGCGACGTCCTGCTGACGTCATCTTTCTCACCTGGAGGGCACAGGTAGAGCTGCAAGAGCTGTTGTGTAGGTACACTGTAAATAAAATAAAATCCAATTTTACTGAAAATATCTCTAAAATTTTACAGCTGTCTTTTGCCTTTGTGTTTGCTTTTTTTTTTTTTAACCTTTTAAACTGTAAAATTACAGACATCATCGGGGTCAAGTTTACTTTATTTGTCTCGTTTTGGAGAAAATTGTTTTGGATACAGGAAGTTGCTGCCTCAGGCCAAAACACACACACAATAATAATAAAAAGAAATTAAATGGGCACATGCAAAACATTGGCTGGGTTAAACACTGTGCAGATTATAAATGGTTGATCCCTGAGAACCTCCTCAATCAGCTGCTACCACCATGTTTCCATCTTATCTATTCATGAAAAACCCAACAGTTATTTTAAAGGTCAGCATGTTAAAATACAATTTTTGCATTTTACATTTACATTGCGGTTCATGGTTTTGTTGGTTGTGCGTCTGAAATAAAAGCTGTTAAGATATTAAGACATTTACCGCCGCCATTTCTCAAGTCGTCCCACAGCTAGTTAGTCGTCCCAGCTTTACCAGCCAGTCAGGATTCAACCCAGCTGCTGTGCAACACCTAACTAACCAGTACTGTCCAGCTGTCAGTCACAGTGGGAGTGGGTGCCACAACAGCTGCTGTTTACTTGGTTGTTTTTAACTGTCTACAATTAATTGGTTAGCTACAACACATAGCCTACATCATTAAAAAAAAAAAAATCATTAAAAAACTGGCAAGTTAGTGGTAGCAAAGTCTAAAAAATATCCTCATTTAAATAAAGTTAAAAACTGATGAATTTACAAATATTTTCATATACACTTTGCAAAAAAGTATGCTTTATATTTTTTCTCCAAAAATTATTCCAACCAAACACCTTTAATAAACTGATAAACTTAAAAAATCTCCAGTGAAACAGATTTATTTTACATATTTGGCCCAGATTTTTAAGATGAAAACACCTTTCATTATGTGTGAACTCCCGCTCAAGGTTGTTAAATAACAGTCCCATTTTGGAGAACATATAAAGTACACAACACTACTGATTGCAAAACACTTTATTTATTTATTTTTTTGGAGATTAAAATTGATTATGTCAACAAATTAGTTACAAAAAACCCTGAAAATATCCATTCTCTGTGTTATGACGGCATCATAAAGTGGAGCCCAACATCAGAGTTCAGTACAAAATAAGAGTTTTATATTGATGGAAAAAAATACCTTAAGATACTGCAAATATAAAAAAAAAAGTTCTTTAAAAAAATAAAATAAAATAAAGTCAACATTTTTTAGTTTAGGAAGCAGTAAAATATTCTCAACCCACAAAGAAACACTTCATCTTTCAGTTTATCAGAAAGTTAAAATTCAGAAATTTGGAGATGGTTGGTGGTTCCTGGGCAGGAAGGACATGAAAACCTGAAAAGTAACTAAAGCACTCAGACAAATGTAGTTGAATGACAAGTACGATATTTGCTGCTGAGCTATAGAGGAGCAGAAATAGAAGCTGCACAAAATAAAACAGGGCTGCAAGGTGGAGCAGTGGTTAGCACCGTCGCCTCACAGCAAGAAGGTCGCTGGTTCATGAGGACACCCGGGATCTTTCTGCGTGGAGTTTGCATGTTCTCCCCGTGCAGCGTGGGTTCTCTCCAGGTTCTCCGGCTTCCTCCCACAGTCCAAAAACATGTTGAGGTTAATTGGTGATTCTAAATTGTCTGTAGGTGTGACTGTGAGGGTGCTTGGTTGTCTGTCTCTAAGTGTAGCCCTGTGATAGACTGGCGACCTCTCCAGGGTGTCCCCTGCCTTCACCCTGAGTCAGCTGGGATAGGCTCCAGCCCCCCCGTGACCCTAGTGAGGATTAAGCGGTGTATAGAAAATGGATGGATGGACAAAATAAAACAACTTCAGTAAAGAACCTTGAATTTGTACCTACAATGCAGTATGTGAGTAAATATACTTTGTTACATCCCGGCACTATTACGGCACAATTAGGACTCATCATCAGCTCTGCCTTCATATTTAGGACAATCTTTAAAGAAGCTTTCATATAAAAGTTCTTCTGGGGATTAACTTTAGTGATGATCATGATCACAACTCATTACTGTACCAACTTCAAAGTTGTAGTGAAAACTGTCTCAGAAAATCTCAGTTTGGGTTATTTTCTTTAAAATGAAGCTCATAATTAGAATAACAACATGACATGTGCATAACTAGAAGGTCATTAAGCATATTGCAGTCGAAACATAAAGTTTGTATTGGAGAAGGAAACGTAATCTACAAGCGTGGATGTGCAATCCTGTGTTTCCTACAAACTTTTTGGAATAATTTTACATAGTTTTGGCGCTTTAGTGCGAAGTCCCTTTGTTCTGACATTTTTAAAAATGTCATAATGTTATATTTATAGTGAGCTTCAATAAACCCATGAATACAGCTGACAGTTTGCTGAAATTCGTGACCGGTGCACAGAAAGCTTAAAAAAATAAAGGTGTGCAGATATCAGACTCAATATTGTTCCAGCTGAGTCCTCTTATTGGAGCGCTGCTTATCTGAAAACCGCTGCCATCGACAGGAACACAATGAGGATTTTATTCTAATAAATAAAAAAATAATCCGCCACAGCTTTTGATTGTCGCTGAGGGTGTCGAGAGTTCGACTGCATCACGGCTACTGAACAACACTGAAGTAAGAGTCTGTTTGTAGTGGCTCAGAAAAAGCACAGATGTGGAAAACAAAACACGAAAGACACGGAGGGCAGCTTCAAATCACATAGCACACGAATGCTCGCCAAAACCAGCTGCTCTGTGATGCTCGGTGCCAACGCAGGGATCCATCTAACATTAGTGAGTCCAGCTCTTTACTGGATGCATCACTCTACACTTTAAAAACAAACTGTTACCTGCAGCAGCATTCATCCTCATCTGCTGCAGCTCCACATTTTAATTCATCACTTTAAACTACTGCTGCCATATTCAGTGTGGGATAACAATGGCCAGAGGCTGACAGGAGCAGCCGGACGAAGCGTGTCACCATCTGTGCTCTTTGCCCTCCAGTCAGTGTTTGTAACAAGGAGCTGGAGGGCATCACAGGTGACACCAAGACACAGTGTTCAGGGATGAGCTGCTTCTCCTGGGGGGATCCCTGACGGCTCCCTGCAGCTCCGGAGGAACAATCAGCTGTTGGTGGGGGGTAGCAGAGGAGGGAAACACCAGACAGAGAGAGAGAGGAGGCAGGCAGACAGACAGGGGATGAGATGGAGAGGAGACGTCACAGTGTAGATAAAAAGACTAATCAAATGCAGCCTGTGGAAGGAGGAAAAAAAACACATGCGGGGGAGCTGCTTTTGAGGAGCTGCTCTAATGAGACGTAATCTCTGGTACATGTGACAGCCTGTGAAGGCTATCTTGTCAGGATTTCATCAAGCCTGCTATTACTTCCGTGATGCCTTGATGAGGAGATCTGGAGATGGAGGGGGAGAAAAAAAAAAGAAGGCTTGAAGACAGGCTGGATCGAGGCTTCTAAAACACACAAACACACATATGCCTCACACTTCAGCTCAGTGTAGAACATACATAAACCCATATAAAAGAAATCCCTGATATGAGAGCCAACATATTAAATAATGAACCCATGTAATGATGAGAGAATTAACAAAGTAAATCCCCCCTCACTCATGAATCACAAGATAAATCTTCTTCTAGCTGCTGTTCTAAACCTGCCAAATAAAGCTGAACGCTGCTTCCTGTATTGGGTGTTGGCAGATATTAAACAAAAGGTAGATAGTAAAACTTTTGTAATCCCTTTATAATTTTAGAACCTCATTTTCCATCACAGACCAGATCAGACATTAGCATAAGGATAACTGGGCTTAGCCACAAACTGAAGATATGTCAGCTTCGGTTTTAGAGGTGCTGCCGTCTCCTGAACATGAATTAAATTAAACGTTTTTCTGACTGACGAGAAGAAAACGCTGTTGGCTTTTGCGTCGCAGCCCTTCTGTCGTGTGTCATTCTCAAAGTTTTTAGTTCAGTTTATGCTCACAGCAGAAGAGGATCGTCTGTTTGTTTTCGTAAAAGAATCTTTGTGCTGCAAATAAATTCAGCTGACTCAGGGCAAAGGCACCCTGGACAGGTCGCCAGTCTATCACAGAGCTACACTTAGAGAATCACCAATTAACCTCAATATGTTTTTGACTTGTGGGAGGAAGCCGGAGAACCCAGAGAGAACCCACGCTGCACGGGGAGAACATGCAAACTCCACGCAGAAAGATCCCGGGTGTCCTCATGAACCAGCGACCTTCTTGCTGTGAGGCGACAATGCTAACCACTGCTCCACCTTGCAGCCCCCAAATCAGACCCATGAATATTTGAATCTGTTGCACAACTCAGTTCTGAAAAATTTAAATTGCTTGGTAGAATAGTCGGTAACAATTCTTAACACGGTTCATGATTCACACTATAATTTCATTGCCTGAATAGATCTACAAACACAACACTGACCTGTTCCTCTTGATATTTAACTGTGGTGGAATAAAATAAGACTATGAGTAACATCTGGCCTTCTTAGAGGAAAGAAGAAATAAATTATACAGTGAATATTTTGATGAACACTGGATATCTGTGGGTACAGTACCGGAAAACAAAACTAAAGTTTGGAAGAAATGGTGTTGTAGTTCTTATTCAATTCAATTCAATTTTATTTGTATATCGCATATTTATTGTATCAGTAAAGCATAAAAAGCCAAGAGAAGTCACACACTGCATTCCAGCTTACATATAATTTTGTTGCTGTCATTAAAAAAATAACGACTACATATCAAAGTATTAAACACTAACTATGTTTGATTCATTACAAATAAATAAATAAAACTGAATCTGAAGAATTTTTGCTTTTTATTTAGATTTTTTCATATTTTTGAAATACACAAAATATTACTGAAATTTAAAAAGAATACAATGACTTTACCTTTCATATGTAAAACAATAATTAAAAAAAAACTCTAGCTGTACATAATGCAAAAAAATCATTGTGTTTAGAAGAACAGTTCCATTTGTGACATTAACATTTTCAAAAAATGCATTTGCAAATATATTTCAATTTTACAAAAATTTATCTTTTCTGTAATAAATGCAACTCAATAAGTAATAAATAGTTCTGTAATTTTACAGAAAATTGTCTGTAAAGTGAGAGATATCGTGTATAATTGCAGAAACCTTCAGAACAAAAATGTTGAATTAATGTGTTTGATATTCTTAAGCACGAGTAATCTTTCAAAAAACAGTACAGTGTCTATGAAACAGCATCTCTCTCATTGTATATATTGTAGGTAATTACATTGTTTTGACACGAGTAAATACACTTGATTACTTAATTCAACATTTAAGTGTCAAATCTCATGTTAGGACTAGAAAATCTATTTTTATCCATTATTTTACAGAATTCTTTGCTGCCCCAGCTGCAGATATGTTACCTTTTTTGAGTGTCATACTTAAGTGTGTTAGAGGCTTTCTTACAGACTTGTTTTGTACTCCATGTTCTATGCAGAAATATCTGCCTGGAGCAAACTGGACTCTAATCATTTAGTAAAGTGGAAGACGTGATAATAAGTTCTTGGAGAGTGGGTGTAATTGAGTCGCTCTTTTATATAGCATTTTTCATTTCAAGTAATGGTTACAATAAGATATCAGGGCTTCAATATTAAGTGTTGACTGCTGATGGGATTTTAAAAAGCTCCACGTCCTATAGCCATGTCCCTACAGAGGTTTTTTTTTTTTAACACCTTCATAAAATGATCCAGGTAATCAGGAGCTGCAGTAACAACCAGTTAACAATTACTAATGAGCACTAAACAAAGTAAAATTGGAATGTAATTGGTTTTACAGACATGTTGTCATCCACCAAAGTTGAAACTTCAATTTTAACCTGATGATGGCGCTAATTAGAAGAGTTCTTGGGGTTTGGACGGTTGGTAATCCATCCTAACCATCATCCCTAACCCTTCAAAACAAACTGGACGAGAGCTTCAGTACCGCCTTCATGTCTGTATGGAAGTGGAACCTGAAATATGTTAGCTCCTTAACCATCATCAAACAGACAGCTGTCCAAACTTCGGACCACTCTCTTAGTAAACTGACAGTCTTGAAAAAAATGCTAAGGTTACAGTTAACTATAAGCAGTTATATACAAGTGTCTTTGTACACACTGGCATTAACTAAATGAGGAGATATGAAGCTTTAAAACACCATCAGACTGTGAGATTACATAGAAGACTCCTGTCTACAGATTGCATGGGACCAAGAAGTACTATTAAAGCAAGAAAAACTTACATGTGTGGAGTATGAGTCCATTATGCTGCAACAAAGCCCCTCATCTTTTGTGATTATCGCGTGATATTATCATAACCCGACAGTCAACTCTGGCTTCCAATCTTCTGGCTAAATGTGGATTTTATAACTGCAGCTGACAGATGTTTAGAGCAATGAGTATTTATTTATCCTCATCTCATACAGATATGGTGTGAAATGATGGGAGAGAAAAGGATGACGAGCTGCAGCAAAGGTACTCAGCTGGACTTAAACACTGTGGCTGTTTCAGACTCCTGCAGGCAGGATACTGCAGCAACACCACATTTGTTTTTCTGGCGATTGCCTGCATTCTGACGTCTGTGAATGAGTTACTGAGCTGCTGCATCCTCAAGATCTAAACACACAGTTGCTTTAGAAAATATTTAGCAACCTTCACTTTTTGCACATTGTCAGGCTGTAGTTTTCATTTTAGAATAATAAAAATCGCATTTTTCTGACCAATTTAAACTCAGTAAGGCTTCCCAACAAAATGAAAACAGGATATTTGGAAATGTTTGCAAATTCATTCAAATCAAAAACTCTCATTTAGTAAAGTATTCAGAGCCCTTAGTATGGCACCACAGATTGTGGGCAGGTGCATCCTCTTTGCATTAATGATCCCTGAGATGTGCCTAGAATTGAATTTGAGTCCATCAGGGGCAAACTGGAGAGACTGGACATATCTACACTGCATATCAGGACATAAACCGAGCCGTGAAGTCTCTCTAGATCTCGATGATGAAACTGTGGCAGGACACAGCGTAGAGAAAAGGTATGAAATCATTACTGAAGCTCTGACTGGTAATTATAAGATGGAAGAAGTTTGGAACCTCCAGGACTCTTTCTAGAGTTGGCCATTTGGCTGAACTGAGTAAAAGACAACCCAGCAGCAGTCCTCTAACAGAAGTCCTTCACAGCAATAGGAAAACCTGCCAGAGGGACGATCATCTTAGCATCACTCAGCAACACTTCATGAGACTAAGCCAAAGAAGAAGACTCTGGAGGTAAAGGTACACTACAGCCTGCTTGGAGCTTGCCAAACAGCATTTCAATGAGGAGAGGTGATGTGAAAGCAGAAAATAGAAGTTTACTGTGAAATTTGAACATGATGCAGCAAGTGTTTTGGTGTTTTGACTCCGGTGAGAAGAGACATCGTGGAGCGAGGTCCCAGATGGAGGCAATAGATGAGGACAGAAGCAACCTGCCAGAGTCTAGATGCTGGTGGAGCAGAGCTGGCAGGTGTTTGACGGCCTGTTCCACAGCCTGAGAGGGAGAATGACAGAGCTATAATACATTTAAAGATTAATCTACGAGAATAACCATGACCTGGATGACTGATAATCTTCACAGACATTGAAACTCAGGTGTTCATGGTTCCTTAAGGATATCTGGAACTTCCAACAGAACTGATGAAGCCTCTTGGATGAGTGGTGAAACGTCTTCAAGGAACTCAAGCAAGTCCAGCTGCTACGGTTAATCTACGAGAATAACCATGACCTGGATGACTGAGAGCCTTCATAGACATTTAAAGCGAAGGTTTTATGAACTGATATATCATTGGACAAAAGAAGTGACATAGGGATTGGGAGTGTGTTAACGGAGCACTGAGAATAGCTCATACTGAGTGTGAGTGAACAGATCTTCCTGATTAAACCTACACCTAAGCTTCATTTAAAGGAATCTGAGAGCAAAGACTCTCTGACCTGATGTGTCCAAAACTGAACTATTTAGGTAGTGTCTTGTAAACACGAGGCGGTTAAGGCTTTTAAATTTGACCTTCTCTGTGCAACAAGTTCACCATCTTGTGAGGCAGGCAAGAGCAAAATAGAGAGGAACACAAGCAAACACTTTTAACATGAGTCTGAGTTCGCAGAAAAGCAGAGAGGTGATCGATAAACACACTGAGGAATGAATACGGGTCGCTGTGTCCTGCCTTGAACATGGCACTGAATAAACTGGCAACAAGGTAAAATGCGTCAAACACAAATTTTGGCAAAGAGCTTACAATGTTCTTTCAAATGGACACAACACTGCACAAATATCTCGTGCATCAGATTACAGACGCTGTTGTTGTGTGTTAGTTTTTTGTTTTCTTTGCTCCTCTGCAATGATTAGTTTTTCTGATGTTCATATTTAAAAAAAACAAACAAAAAACAACACAATATAACCTCATGTTTTCACACTGTGTCTTAAGGCTGATTATTACTTTGAGGGCATATTTAAGATGCTAGTAATGAGATAAGGACATTTAAACTGATGTTAGTTGTTTTTATTGTCACTCATAACTTACACAAACATTTCTGATGAAAAAAATACCTTAAATTTGTTAAATACAGTCGTGACTCGATAATCCAACACTAAATGTAAAACCTTCTTTTATGTCGGATAGCAAGGCTGTCGGATTGTCAAGACGGAGGTTGAGATACAAGGAGGGCTTGATGCTTGAAGGCTCATTTGTTGTTAATATTTATTGTTTATAGTTGCTATAATAACTACATCATCATGCAATAACTTGTAGGGCTGGTCTGAATAGCACTTTCTGGTCTCTGGATATTCAGCCCAATTAATGCTGAATATCTGAACATTCGACGTGGTCGGAGGGGTACCCATCGGAGCACACCCCCAGGGTGGGAGTGGCTGGAACGCACAGACAGTATTTGGCTGCTGATGCCAGTTTAGTTAGCGGTCACACTTCTGTTTCCACCATCGGTGATGGCGACGGTGGTGGGGGAGTGGCAGATACGCTCCACCGTAACACTGAGCACGCTCGCTGCGTGTGACGTCGTCGTGTCCTCTTCTGCGCATGCGGGACACTTTTGGGTCGTATGAAGTTCACACAGCAGATCACATACAAGTTGTATTGAACTGGAAATGTGAACAAACTTACAAAAAAATCTGAATTGAGCATAAAGTCCTGCAGTCTGAACGTAGCCAATCTGTCAGATTGTTAAGTCAGATAATACGCCGTTATCCTCATTTGTGACATAAAATGTCATGTCCAAGGCTGTCGGTGTGTTTAGGCTATTTTTAATGGGGTCCGTGTGTTTTTCCTAAAAACCTGTCAGATAGTAAGGTTTTTGGATTGTTAAGGGTCAGATTATGGAGTCACGACACGAGTCAGTATTTTTCATATTAGTCAAGGATGTCTCAGTTTGTTTAACCTAAAGACAAACTTTTAGACATTGATGTCCATCCAACACTTCAACAACAACAGGGAACAAACAGCTCAAGCTTGTATTAACAAAAGTGAAATTAATAATGATCATAGAGTCTACAGAGGCTTTTCAGTGGGTGGTATATGTTGCATACAGGCAACATGTGGCTGATGTGTACAGACAGTTGAACTGCACGATTCAAGGATGTCTGAGAATTTCCAGGAGGCCCACAAAACTGCCTCAGATTGTCATTGCAATCAGAATTAATATATATGAATGGATTCAGTCACAAGCCATTAAACCTCCCCTGGCCCTTTGTAAATGGGCAAGTTCTACTTCCTTGGTTCATCATATTTCTCCCCGTAATCCAATATGAGGTGTGTGAGCTGCTGTAAAATGGCCTGTGGCACTTCTAATAACCTTGGCAGCTTTATTACATTTATGGCCAACTTTCATCAAATGAGCGACATGCTTATTCCTTGATGTGATTAAGGTCTGCTGGTGAGGCAGAGAGCGGAGTACATCATAATGTTTTCGAGAAATCTCCATGTTCTTTTTTGCTCTAACATTGTTTAATCTCATATGACTCATCTTCCCTTCCTGCCGAACTGCCTGGTGTTTGTCTGTAACGTGCTGATTTCGGGCTTTGGATTCACAACAAACAACCAGTTTCTCAGCACACTTCAACAGCTTTATGTGCCAGCGTCAATTAGATATGAAGATTATTTCATCTGAATATTAACATCCTTTTAAACTCGGGCGCTGATCTCTTTTTATGATTGGCCCTGAGGACAGCGCTGCCCATCGATGATGGTTCGAGGAGAATAATAAGATTTAGTTAGTTTTCCACTTAGTATGCAGTTTAATAAACCTCTTGAATCTGTATGCAGGAGGGTTGTTACAGAAGGGCAAGCAGCCTCTGAGTGTGTTTCTAGTTTCCCTTAATGTCTCTCCTTCTAATCTCACTGGGGTTGTGCATATTGTAATATCCTCCTAAACACCCCCTTGTGCTGTATCAGTAACCTTGACCCTGCTGTATTGTGGCTTTGTTTCCTTGCAGCAACAATGTTTGAAGATAATGAGCTCCCTGAGTTTATTGCAGGTGTTGTAACAGCTGCAGCTCTGCTCAGGACAAGAGACAACATTTTTTTTGTGCTTCTCTCACAGCAACAGCTTGCATTCAAGAAACAACCCAAACCTTCTCCTCCCCGCCCTGATGCCTGACCCCGCGCTAATGTTGTCTCCCCTTCATTAAAGCACGGCAGCTTCATTGATGCTTGTCCAGCCGGCTCTGAGGCCAATTTTCTTTCATCCCCGTCTCTGTTAGAATCAACGTGGTTTGGCAGCAGAAAGCAGAAGCTGATCCAGACCTCAGCTAGACACATCTTGTTATTTCAGACAGAGAAAAGAGCACGCAAAAGGGGGCTTTCACGCTCTCAGTGACCCAGCACCACTGTCTTGGGGATAACTGAGGCATCTGCCATGGTTACAACTCTTGGAATGTGTGTTCGGTGTCATAATAATGAGATTTTTTTTTTCTTCCCGCCGCTACAGACAATCTACTGAAGAAGAAATGAAATCTCAGGAAAAAAAGTGGGTTTTCACTGATGAAAAAAAAACTTTTATTATCAAAGATTGTCCAAGAGGGGGCAGTATGCCATTAAGCGTATTGACTGTAGTGAGTCATCTCACTTATTACAATGTATGCACAGAGGATAGATTAAGAGTGCACTCCTCCCATACTCCCTCTCATGCAAACAGCCAGACAGTGAACAGACCGTCCTCACTGTGAACACATTTGCATTTGCGTGCAGAGTTTTTGCACACAGTCGCTCACAAAAGACAACAAATCTATTTAAAAATCAATATAGAACATACCTTCTGAGAGCCCTGTGGTGTTTTTTTTTCTTTTTTTTTTCTTTAATATAGCAGGGTATTCCTGTATTATCTTTTGATGTTGAGAAAGACCCCGAGTGTATTTTACATAAATCCTTTGTGGTGGGCTTATCTTTGAAGAGACCTGGCTTCTGAGTCCTACCGGGTTAATGTATTAATACACAAAACCTTCCGTCACATCGATTTTCATATCCAAACAACCGACTTTAAAAGTGATTCCCTCGCTGCCTCTCCCACTCTTCCTCATTTGGATCTGTGAATAATGTGTTTACTCCCTGAAACTCTTGCAGACGCCCCTCTTTTGTATATGGGATTGAAGCTGGTATATGTGTGTGAACATGATATCAAGTGTGAGATGGGGTCATCACTCAGTCCTCCTGACAGACTGAATCCCTGTGAAAACACCGCCGCTGCCTCTCCCAACACAGCTGTTATTGGTGCCACGGCATCCGGGCTTCATCTCTGAGCTCACACACGCTGCATGAGATATCAGGTAAGGGGTGCAGTTATGCAAGGGCATGCGTGACAAGAAGGCATATTTATCTCGGGGGGTGAATCTCATCGCTATTCTTTCCCTTTTTCTAACCTCCTCTGGTTGACTCGGTGGTGTGCAAAGGCCTGAGGGTGTGAACTCTGATTGTGTGTGTGTGTATACTCTGACTTGGATAATACCAGAGGCCCTCCAAGGATTAAAGAAAACACACTATAATTTCTATCATGATGTGCAGCGCCCTTTAGAAATGTCACCATTAATATGTCTGTCAAGCATCCTGAACAGAGAAGAGCAACGTATGTGCTCTCTTTCATCCTGTAGGTGCTCATTTAAGTTATTGTTTTGGGTGTTATGGCAAATTAAACGTGCTCCCTTTCTGATGCGACTTTGTCTGTTTTCAGTCAGTGTATGCGCAAGTGATGCTCCAGCAGTTTTATAACCTTACAGCAGAAGTAAAAGGAGGGAGGATCGCCCCCACCCACCCCACCAACCCCCCTGACATAAAAATTTGGCGAGGCGGTGCTTTGAGAGCTGTGGGGAGAAATTCTTGCTGTTAATTGGACTGTGAAGCATTTTTTACTGCAGATTCAGCCCACTCCCCGCGTCACTCTTTTCCCTCTGCAAGTTCACCCCGCAGGTCGTAAAAGTGTTTTCGTTTACGGCATGTTGTCTATTTCTCCCCCCCCTCCACCACCACCTTTTCCAGTCTATGTTAGGTGTACAGTAGAAAGTGTTTGCTGTCATCGTGCATCATGCTGCCGTTACAGTAAACGACTGCAAGATATGCGACTTGGAGCTGCAGGGAATGGTTTGGCATTTTTTGCTTGCTAAGATAAAAAGATTTATACTAATGTTATGTCTGCTCCTTGTCTTAAATATGAAGCTATGAGCCAGAGGAGGATTAGCTTGTCTTTGCATAAAAACTGGAAGCAGGGGGACACAGCCTGGCTCTTGATGCCAAAGTCTGCCTTCCAGCATCTCTAAAGCTCATTAATAAACACATGTAATCTCATGAGTTTGGTACACTTTTCATTTGATTGAATGGGCAAGAGTAGTTTTTAACTGTTTCTATTTCATGTTGAGGTTAATTGGTGATTCTAAATTGTCTGTAGGTGTGAATGTGAGTGTGCTTGGTTGTCTGTCTCTAAGTGTAGCCCTGTGATAGACTGGTGACCTGTCCAGAGTGTCCCCTGTCTCCACCCTGAGTCAGCTGGGATAGACTCCAGCCCCCTCCGTGACCCTAGTGAGGATTAGGCGGTGTATAGATAATGGATGGATGTTCCAGCACACAACATCTCTACAACAGAATGGACATCATTAAACAATCATGAATGCACTACATTAGAAATGATAATGATAAAGACTGAGAGTGGAATCATTAACCAAGTCCCAGATCTGCAACACATTCAGTCAATGAGGTTGTCGATGCTGCTCGTAGAGTGTTGTCCCACTTTTCCTGAAGGACTCGATGAAGCTGATGGACATTTTAGGGGACAGAATCACATCATCGGACATCTAGAGCATCATGTGGTTGATTGTCTGTTGCGCCATGCTTTCTGAAACTATTTCTTTGACCACAAATGAGAGGACAACATCCAGCAGCCAACAGCCCATTCTCGTCTTTCTTTTTGCCATTTGTGGCATCGTGTCACTTAAATAAAGCTGCATTGTAAGTTAGCTTTTTATAGTCAGTGTTCAAAGGAGTGTCCGTGTACTGTTCATAGTTTTTGATCATTGTCCTTTAAAGCCTGACCAGGATGTGGATTAACTCAGTGGTCAAGAATATGTCACCATTTGAACAACAACTCAAAAACTTTCGGCTACATTGAACCCTTTTCTATCTATAACAATGAGAATTTGTTTTTGTTTTTTTTAGCTTTTTCTCAAAGTCAGAAAAGAATGCTGTGTTCACATTTTTTTTCAGTGTATTATGTATTGCTGCAGGGTAAAACACCCAACAACATATAAAACAGTTAAAATGAGCTCAACCTTAAACATCTACAGCAATGAAAGTGACATACACATTAATGCAGCAGTAACATTCAACCAAAAACATCATAGATAATAGTACACACTGACAGGGGACACTTTTCCTGGAGAATGAATACGTTTATGTTTGATACTTTAGGTTAATTTTGTTAATAGTACTTCTACACTTCAAACAGCATGACTTGATGATTCTGGTCTTTATGTTTAGCTGAGTTAACCAGCTGCCAACTCCAGGTTCATATCTAATGACCCCCGAGTTTTTCTTTTGTTTTTTAACTTGTTCACATGGACACATGGTGGTTTTATATGCTATATGCAGGTTTTATAGAAGGTGTCATTCCAAATTTATTCAGTATTACAACTTGCCATTGTGTAACAAAGAGGACTTTTACAGTGTTTGAACAGAGAAAAAATATCTAAATATGTAACTTTGATGTACAGAGACGAATGTTGTCTCATGTCTGTTTAACTTACAGACACGAGAGTGGCCGGTCTTCTCATCTAACTCTCACTACCAAGTATTTGTCCGAAAATGTTGCACTGTTCCTTTAAAAAGAATGCTGAAAATGTATTTTCCTCCTATTCAAATCCTTATCTTTGTTGTTGTTCTTGGTGGTGTTGCTGGAGCTGTCTCTGCACCATCTGCAGTTTGTTTTAATGTGCTGCAGCTGTGAGCTCCTCCGAGTCCTTCGTGCGCCGCACTGTTGGACATCGCTGCCCATTTACATCACACTTAGGGATGAAGTGACTTTAAAAGGATGCTGATAGACTCAGTTCACACTTGGTGTTCCAGTGTGAACGCACACATCATCAAAACCCTGTTTCCACTAATATACAGTGCAGAATAGGCGTACACAGCGCCTGTGTCTTGCTCTCTCTTCTTTTCAAGAAGGTTGTTCAAATGAATGAGATCCAAACAACTGTTATTTATATCAAACACTGATGAAACAGCGACTGGTGATGATGCCAGCTCATGTAAACCGAGATGACTGGATCGAGCTTCAAAGGATTTTGTTGGGTATGCAAAGAAATTTCACAGTGTCACAACATTTCAGATAACGTAACGCTTGGTGCTGCTGTGTTTTCTTCATAAAACTCTGTATTTTTTTTTGTCTCTACTAGAGATTCCTTTATAGTTTATAATATAGGCTTTGTGAGCTGATTTATAGTGTTGCAGGCAGAAAAAAAACAACACTTCACACCACCGGCAATTTAACCATTAACTGCTTCTCTTCTACCCCCAAAGGAGGAGGAGATGTGCACATAAAGCAGCGCTGGTAAAGACGGGAATGCATGAATGGAGATCTGAGAATTTATGGCACTTGTTGGAAAAGGAAAAGCTTGTTTTACTTTTCTTTTTTTATTTTTAACAAACAATCACAATAAATATATTCGCTGTTTAAGTACAGAAACATACCCTGACCAAACTTTATGTCAATGTAGTGAGTTACTACTCACTATAAAGGACACTGTATAGTGTGGTCGCCATTTTGTAGTGCTGTTTGAATATAAAGTTGTATTGTTACACCCGATATAGTGCACTCAAAGTATCCAACAATCCACTATAGAAAGCTGTAAAGCTGATGGTCACTAATCAAGCAATATCTTGCATTGTGGTGATGGAGAATGGCAGATGAACAAGAAAGCCAACTGAGGACTGGTGGCGTTTCCACAGATTTCTGATCGCTATTTTATACTGTTAAGACGTATTATGTGGTGTTAAGATTAGTGATGCACAATGTTAAAATTTCTGGCCGATAC
>NW_007577755.1:886465-903346 GCF_000690725.1 Stegastes partitus | reverse complement strand
AGCAGAAAACGAGCAGCTTTCTCTTCATCCTCTCTTCACTTGTTGGACTGTGGAATACAATGGAAGCAGGCGAGCTGTCATATCTGTGGAAATTGTCAAGTGGCAGCTGTGCTGGTGGTAAAGAAATAGCTCAAGGGGTTAAAGACTGCAGGCGTTAACGACACCACAGCAGGCCTGTACCGCTACCCACCACTCGCCGCTGATGAGGTTTTTTTCCCCCTCAGCCAGCAATGACTTCCCCGGGTCTCCCCGAGCATGTGGAGGCACATCACTTCCTAAAATCACGCTGGTCCCGTAATGAGGAAAACCATAATGGCAAATCCTGCTCGAAGCTTCTTCTGGCTGTGATGGCTGCACCAGAGAGCGTGTGTGCGGAGACCAGGGGGGGTGCTTCAGCTCGCGAGCAGGCTTTTCCTCATTATCTGGATGTGAGAGCCACGAGGGCCGAATAACGCAGGGAGTGTGGAGTCACATTAATCATGCTGTCACACAGGTCCGGAGACAGGAGTTCAACCCCATCACATGCTGATGCACCACAATAGTCATATTTGAGCACATAGCGCAGGTTTGCTGCACTTTTCTACTTCACTCTTGATAATATTTAGGGATGCGTGCTGTATCTCCTTTGTAGCTCCGGCTCAGCGGTGCTCCCCTGCACCTGCATCTGATCTCTGTGTGGGAGTAATCCTGCTATTTCTCCTCAGTGAGCCATTGGTGATGCACTGTGCCTGTTGTGAGTCTCACCATGCCGGTGTTCACACATCACCGGCTGTGTATTCATCTCCACCCGCACCGCACACAGTACACAGGGGGTAAATGCAATGATTTGCATGGATATAGCTTTGAGAAAATTCTGTGATGAAAATCCCTCCCACCTACCACAGAGAGCCAGGTTTGATCAGAGGCTGGAGAGAAGTGTCTCCGTCCCTCCTGGCTACAGAGGTGCAGTATTTAAGATCAGACCCGCTGCTTGTTGAACAAATAGATGAGATCAAAGTGTGGGCTGTATGTTTCAGCTGATGGTGATGATGGCACCTCCACTCAAAGCTGGTTTTTATTAAGCATCTAAATCATTCAGATTTCATTAAAGATGAGCAGCGGAGCCTCTGAGTTCCAGTCAACACAAGCTAAATTGCTTCAGTTAGCATCCCGTGGTAGACTGATTAGCGGGTGTGTTGCTGTTGCATGAAGGAGCCGAAATGGAAAATTTAAATGACGCCGCGGACTGGAATTCAGCAGATGAACAGATGATACATTTCTCTCAGGCTCCCTGCCTCTGAGGTAATTCAATTCATTTTCTCTTATTGATTGACACTGGACACCGTGACGTTTATGGTTCATGCAAGCAGGCAGCGATAATGAAGGAATCTCTTGCAGTTCGGCTCCTGAAAATAAATAGCAACTGTGTGGAAGCTGACAAATAGTGGCGAGCGTGTTTTATTGTACTTCGGTGTTTGTGGGAGCCATTCTGAGACCAAGATCAATTTTTGTGCACTATTTCTGGGGCGTGCTCAAGGGCTCGTTCGGTGTTTGGTTTAGTCATATGGTTGTGATGTTGATGGTGTTCCCACAAGCATGCGTGTGGTATTGTGCGCCTGTATTTGTGTGGCTAAACTTGAGTTCAACAGAACATTTTGGCAGGTCTTCACTTCTACATTTGGCTCTAGGATTAAATTTAGAAACAGTTTTGAGTCAAACCAGCAAGAATTGATTTTAGGTTGGCAGACTGTTCCAGTGGACAGTTTCTTATTTTAACAGTCAGCATGTACAGAGCAAAACTACCATTTATGTAGAGTTTTGTTTTTGGCCACATGGTGAAAGAACTCTTTTAATTCTCCTTCTGGTGTTGCTTTTGATTTTTCACTGACTCCTGGGGAAATATCTGCCTTATTAAAGGCTGAAAAATTCATTATGCTCATCTGCTAATTGCTAACTTTGTCTGTCTGCCATTTGAAGCTGGACAGGTATATTGCAACAGATAGCAGATGGCAAATAGCTGCCTGATGTGGCCAAAAATTACACTGATGGGAGTGAACCATAACAGGCTGGAAAACCAAAAAGAACGAAATTAAAGACGCTAAAACATAAAAAATAAAATCTCTGTAAACCAAAAGGGAGCCGAACAGTCAAGTGAGTTCATTAGCATCAGAGAACAACAGTGTCCTCGCAAGGGTAGAAACACAAAGTCGTGTGTATTTGCTAACAAGGATCAATTTCTTTTTGAATTCTTTATTGCGAACACAACGAGAAGCTGTCAAGTTTGTGTTGGTTTTGTTTGTCTTTCTGACATTTTAACTTTTTGCAGCCTTTGAAGATATCAAGACTCCAGCATGTCAGTTTCTGTCAAACTTTGGGCTGGAAGAAGAGAAGAAGCTCTCTTTTATTTCGCAGCTAATTTTGTGTTTGGCTCTTTCTGCATTTAAAGATTGTTTCTGGGTGTTCTGACTTTTGTAGATAATTATATTTGTAGGGATTGTCTACATCCTCTTTGGAGCTGTCGGTACCTGAGCTCCCTGACTTATCACACCTGACCGCCGGTGTTTGCCCTCTATAATCTGCCAGTGAAAGGAGCGCTCCGTCAATTTTACACGTCAGACCCATTTTCCAGGTCATGGGGAGAAGCGCACAGCACATAATTTCAAATTGGAGAAAATGTGTCAAGGGATATCACACAGATATATCAGCTTTCAGCACTTAGGCTGTTAGAAAAGATGCTATCAAGATACATGATGTGTAGGATGAAGGCTTTTCTGATGTTGACCCATTGTGTGGAATTACATTAAAGCAGGGCATCTCAGCCTCCGCTATAACAACTGTGACCCAAAATCTGTACCACAACTTTAGGAAAGAACAGTAACAAATTGCTGGAGGGCTCCAAAATGCACTTTGTACCTACAGAAATTGTGTTTTCTTCCTAGGCAATTTAGTTTGTTGCAGAGTCCCATTCATTCCAATGTTCGTGGACTTTACAGACCCAAAAAGACACAAAAGAAGGTTTGAAAATTTCATGCAACCAGCAGAGTGATGCAATCCACTGCATGTGTCGGATATAAACTCTGAATCGGATCAGTCATTTTGGTTCAGTTTATAAGAACAACTAGTAGATTGCTTCTCTTTCTGCTTGTTGATTTACCCGGAAAAACTCATGACTGTGTCCAAGTTGTTTAAAAGTTTTAGTATTAAAATAATGCCTTCCTGCCTTAACCCTTTAAGGGGCAAGTGACCACATTTGGTAACTTCCTTGGACATCCACCCTGTGCCTCTCCTTGAGGTTGAAGGACCATGGGCACTTTGATTTAGTTTTTATATTAGTGTCGATATCACTGCCTTATGAAAATGTCACTAAACAAATGTTCCAGACACTTTATAAATGCTTTGTTACTGGTTTGCATTGAACTCCAGTTTGATTTATTTTTTGACATTAGTGCCACTAATACCACCACCCCCAAGAAAAATGTTACTAAATGAACTTGCCAGGCACTTCATAAATACTTAGTTACTGGTTGTGTATCATTACCTCAAACTAAAATGTTTCTAAATAAATGTTTTTTGCAGTTTGTTACTTTTTCATTTATTTATTATAAATTCTCTTTAAAAAAAACAACAAACAAACAAACAAAAAAACGTAGATGGGCAAGTTACCATATATGGCAATCTTTTTTTTTTTTTTTTTTTTTACAAAAGTAAAAATATCTTGAAATATCCGTCAATTACACTCTAGGGTTGAAATTTTGATTTTCCAAGTATTTTGAGGAGTGCCCTGTAAAGGGTTAAAATGCCTACACAGTTGCTTCACATGTACTGCCTCTTTCACTACAAACCTCTCCCTGTTGCCCGCAGCCCGAGCACACCAGCTCACCTACAACACTGTTCAAACACTGTGAAACCACCGTAAGGTACGCTAATGGATTCTGGACAAATAACAATGATATAGAAAATTCTATCTTGCATGTTGAGAAGACTGGCTCCTTGTGTTTCTTACAAACCACAGAAGTCCAAACGTGTATTTGAGATTGTTGATGGTAGACTGCAGCTTCATGGTAGAAAGGTTCAGCTGATTGCTTACTTCGCTCACGATATGTGTTCCAGCTTATAAGAAACACCACATGAACATGTGAATGAGGTACAAAAAATTGATTTCGACAGGAAGGGAGCTCAATATGCAGAAGGTGAGCATAGTTTTTGGATTTATTTCACTGAGAGCGTGCAGCTACAAACTTCAATCAGACCGTCAATCATGCAGTGTAGTCTCTGAAGCATTGCTGCTAGCGAGGAGGCAGTTTCAAGCATTATTCATGTGTTTACCAGGAATAATGTAACAGGACGAGAGCCACAGGAGCCCATCACACTCCGTATTTTAGTGACCACAGATATGGCAGATGACAGGCAGCCTCGAACCCGCACGACAAACAACTGCAGCGGCACAAGATGACAAAAAACACGCGACAGGCAAGACAAACGCAGCCCAACGAGCTGCCATCAGATGATAGCAACTAATTAGAGAGTTTTCTCTTCCGCTCAAGGGGCTGTCTCGTGATTAAGAGAGCCCAATGAATATGTATACGGTTTGAGCACGGGGATGGCTGGATCTAGGTCAGGCTGCTGGTGGATGATGGGTTGCCTATGAAGTGAAGCAAGGAGGCGTGCAGCAACACCACAGTATTCAGAGAAACCCTCAAGAGGCACTCAGATGTGAGGGACCTTAACTTTTCCAGATTATGTCTCTAACAAGTTTACGGGCTCTTGGCATTCAGAAGGAGGCGGCTCATCCAGCTGAGGAGCCTTAAATGACTTCTCTGGGGATCATTTCTGTCTGTTACTGCTTGGCATTTAAATACAGCAACTGCATGCATTGATTGGACCATCCACTCGCTCCACAAACAGAATGTGAAACAGATATGTCTACAGTGATGCTGAAGTGATGTCATATGTTGAAGAATATCTGCAAACCATTCATAGTCCCTGAACAAATGAATGAGAAATAGTCAGAAATACAAAGGTAAGGATTTAGCTCTCATATCTTGGGTATCCTGGTGCCTTTTCTGCCAATAATGATGCTTTTAACTCAGGATCTCTGCTCTCTCCCGGACAAAAATCACAACAGCTAACAAATTTCAGAGCTTATGCTACATGCAAACTGCTGTGACTTCCCTGTTCAGCATTAATTATACAAGCTGCCTGACAAGCTGTATTGAAAGTTAAAGTTTCCCTTTGGATTTGAAGTGGAAGAGAGGATACCTGTCTGCCACACAGCTGAGTCCTCCCTGCTGTCACAGATGCCTAACCAACACATCTGTCAGAGGATATAAGAAGTGCCCCCAGTATTATTTTCTTTTATTAAAATGTGCAAGTGTTTTTTGTTTTTTTTACACCACTTGCAATCACACGTGGGAATTATGAAAGGTTATCCGATTCCTGCATACATGACAGCTCTCAATATATCAAGTGATTTCTTTCTGTTCTTTTCGTGTTAAAATGATTCAAATGATTTACTCCTCGTTTTGTGTGCAGCATTTCAAATCAAAACCGCAGAGAGCCAAAACCTGCGATCCCGTGCTTACATAACTGCAACTGTACCTGTGACTGTAATTCTCAAACTATTATCACTGGAGAATTTCTGAGATTCACACCGCAACAGAATTTTTATCTTTGAATTCTGCAGCTGGTTCCAACCAGAACATACAGTGCAGGTGACAGCCTGAAATATCTCGACGGCACTCTATAATAAGGAATGCCTCCTGTTTATGGGACTGTGAATCTCCGTCTCAACATAATGAAGTCCCTGACAGGGAGGTGGCAGAGCTTCACCGCTGTAAAACAAGGCTGTTTCCTGTCGCCGACACCGAAAAAACACACCTCCCAGTGTTTTAGTGAAGGTGGGGGAGCAGCTGCCGACATTTCTTGGTGCTCAGTCGATGTAATGGATGAGTGTCTGCTACAGTGATGCGCACACATGCATCCAAGTCATGCATGTGCACACACTTAGAGAAACCCTGTCCTTTGATGCCCTCTCTAGTGAACCCATGTTGCCTTTTATCTGACACATAGAAGATTAATGAGCCAACGTCTCTTTGCGTGCTTTATGGAACCACCTCACATCAGTGCAGCCCAATTGAACGGTACAGTGGGCAGCAATGGATTAAACACCATTTCTCAGTTGAGTTCAATTGTTCGTTTGTACTGTTATGTGTGACTAAATATCCACGCACTCCATTCGTCATTGCACCGGAGGGATTTAATGCTCCCGGTTTCCTTCTCTTTAAAGAAGCCACAGCACTGACAAAGTGATCGGATCGTCTGAAATGTGGAATGACAAATGTGTTTCCAGCTCAGCACAGGGCTGAGGCTGATTTATGTGATGGAAGGATGAGAGAAGCTGAAGTCTTTGAGTGATGCAGAAAAATAGTATCTGATTCAGTCTTCATATCAAAAGACTGAGAGTCTCTGCCTGCACTAAAAACATGTTCATGGGTACGGATTGATATATTTTTTTATACGGTATATATTTACGGAAACTGGAAGATGGTATTGCAATTAAAGGAACAACACTGTGCTGGATAAAATCAGATTTATCAGATAGATTCCAATTTGTGTATGTCAACAATGATTCTCCATGCACACAAGAGTTAGTTATGGAGCTCCACAGGGTTCTGTACTCAGACTACTTGTATGCACTTCTCTAAGACAATATTGTTAAGAAACACTGCACAAATGTCCACTGATATGCAGATGACACCCAGCTATGTTTATCTATTAAACTAATCATTTACTCAAACTTCAAGCATGTGTTGAAAACATGAAGACCTGGTTAAGTTTTAATTTTCCTTTTCTATCTTTAGACAAAGCTGCAGTTATTGTATTTGGCTCTAAACACCTCAGAAACACAGACTAACTATATAGTTACTCTGGATGGTATCACTTTGGCCTCCAGCGCTACTGTGAGGAACTTGGAGTTACTTTTGAAGAAGATATGTCCTTTTACTTACATGTAAAATAGACTTTCTTTAACCTGTGCAACACTGTCAATTTGTTTAGAACATACTGTCTCAGAGTGATGATGATGAAAAACTAGCCCACATTTGTAACTTCTTCTTCTAGACTTGACAATTGTACTTCCATATTGTCAGGATGACCCAGTAACTCTCTGAAAAACCTACAGTTAATCCAAAATGCTGCACTCTGCCCAGTGTTCAGTGGTTTGTCATGCATTGTTTGTCTGATTTCTCTCTGCTGTCTTTTTCTCTTTCTCCTTCACACTCACCCCAACTAGTCAAGGAATATGACCACTTTTCCTGAGCCTGGTTCTGCTAAATGTTCTTTTTTTCCCCCCAGCTAAAGGTCTGTGTTTGAACAGCTCTTGAGTTACTCAAATTAATCCATTAGCAATAAAATGTATATCGTTAAAGTGGCAACAGCTAACTTTAACTTCATGTTCTTTCCCTCCTCTGACAATAGAGTTTTTCTTCTTGTGTCAGGTAAAGTTTCTACAGTCACTCAATATATTTCATGTTCTAACTAGCTGGTGGAAGCCACCTACCCTCAACTCCACTATATGACACATCATATCCAGGAACATTGCTCTGGCTTGAATGTAGATGAAAATAAAGTTTTGCAGACACATTTTCTGAGGAAATTTCCCCCTAGTTTCAAATTATACATCTGTTCACTGTGTTTTCAGTACTTACTGCAGCTGCCCCTACAAAGTGCGTACTGTTACATGCACTGTGCACACAATTGAAACACACTATGTTTTTATAACATTGTGCCTTGAACTTTGACCCTCTTGCTTATATATCATTCACAGTTTGTAGCTCTAAATTTAAAGTAAAAAGAAAGAGAATGTGATTTGAAGTATGAGCAAGGCTCATCCGTCTGTGCTCTCTCTACGGATAAAGCTTGTTTTTTACTTGTGCAAGACACCATGACGTATGTGACATATCTTCTGCTGTGCAGAGAATTGTGGGTCAGAATGGCAAAAAAAAGCATGCTGGCTTGCAAACTGCAAACTGTAGCTGGGTGCAGTAGAACATCTTGGTATTCTTGGCATGTATTAAAACAAACAAAATCTTTTTCTGACATATGATGTAGGATTTTATTATGGGTATTGAAGTGCACTGTTTATAGCCAGTGGCAGACAGCACTACATGGTGACAGCAAGGCTGATATGCAACCAAATTCAAAACTGATTACTTTGTGCCATCAACATATGATAAGTTTATTACGATTATTATATCATAAATTGTCATTATTATATTTATGACAAGTTCGTGTCTATTGCCACTTTAAATAAAAAGCTTCAACAAAAATATATATAGTTTGCTTGAAAAGAAGAAGAAACGTGATTGGAGGACTCTCTAGAAATACTAGATATGGAAAAGTAGTTGTACAAGCAACCAAGGAGAATGTAAATACTGTGGAAAAACACCAATAATATATGCAATAAAAATACAAAAACAGACGCATCAACAATTTTTTTTAAAGTCTCACACAAACAGATCTTGTTGATTGCTCCACTGTCTGTATATTCCTTGCAATCTTTCACTGCTGTAGTCTGATGCCAGTAGGCTGCTAATTTGCGCCTTTAACTCTTAAAGACTCTGTCTCTGCATTATGACACATTTATTTTCATTGGAAAAAGGAAGATTAAGGGAAATTAATTTAATTCATTCAGTACTTTTGTATGTGGAACACAACAAACTTTGCCACAGATGGCATATTCGTCCTTGAACGGTGTTTTTCTTTTCAACAGAGGCGCTAAAAACTGAAACAAAACGCTGCACTAAAACAAGCGAAATTCCACTTTTAACAACAGTCATCTGGGGAACTTGTTTCCAATGTTTCTTCCACGCTACATTGACAATATGTGGCTTAGCAGATGCTCCTTTCAAAGCAGATGCATGGAATGTTTTCATGCTGCTCAAAATATAGATGATATTAGACTTTAAAGAGTTTTTGGTCTTGATTGTCTTTTAAAGAAAACAGGAAATGCTATCAGCACAGATGCACAAGTTTCATCTCTCCGTCTCACAAGATGTCGTACCGTATGCCAGAACATTCAGTGGTAGAACAAGTATTCAGATCCTTAGCTTAAGTAAATGCACCACAGTAGAAAAATCAATACCAAGGAGAAACTCTGCATTGAAAACTGCGCTTAAAGCTGCATCTATTAGCATTTTAATTAATCAAATGACTTTGAGTCCTCTAAAAGGGGCCTTTTAATGATAAATCCATACAGGAGTATCACCTAACACTGCAGCCACATGGAGCTTTTGAGTCTCTCTGAGCTCATTATTTTTGGTTTATTCGCTATATGTCTGCATGTCACCGCTTTCATCATCTGCCCTTTGAGCTAAAAAGCTCTTTACAAACACAGCGGACATTTCCTGCTTAGCCTGTTTATGAAACTGGTGGAGCCCACAAGGATAAAAAGACAGAGTGAATATTGGACTTCCATTTGTAAAGTGGCCACAAGCGCAAACTCTGGATGAATGTTAATGCTGCTCTGTGTCTGTGGAACGGCGAGTTAGTTTTCTAACATGTTAACCGTATCAGCTTCACAGGTGGTTTCTTGTAGAAATACATCAGCAGGAATAACCTCCTAATGTGCTTTTTAAATAACTCAAACTCACTCAAAGTCATTGATTTCTTGCTGCGTTGTAAAACATATGATTATGTAAAAGGAGCTTGTGCCAGCAAACTTAGCAACAAGCGAGCAAGAGATATGCAGGGAGGCGGCTCACCATCTGTACGCAGATCTCTGTTCAACTTGAAGCATGAGGAGATTTGCTAAAGTCAAATATATTTAATGGAGCAGAGGCTTATGGCTTTTATTTCTTTTGTGTTGTTTTTTTTTCTCCAAAGTTAAATTTCCAGCTGGAGCAGCTGATAACAGAACAGAAAAGACATCTGACTTCTGTTAGAACACCGAGTTGAAAAGTGCATGCTTCTTAGATTTTAATAGGAATTTGAATGGCAAACAATGACTTTCAACATTGTCGAAGGTTCTATAGACACAGACCACACCGGTTTGAAATGTGGATTTTTTGACTTCCCTCCTTTAAAGCTTCATCTATGACACAAACTGGATTCATCCATATGTGTCTCTCTATAAACAGACAGAAGATAGACAGGTAGATATGACAACATTTAAACTACACTTACATGTTAGATTGAACATTAAAAGTTGTCATTTATATGAACAAATATTTCTTCCTTTTCTTAAAAAAAGGAAACTCGAAGAAAGTGTCACGGATTCAGTGAGTTTAAATCTCTGGGTGCCTATTTTACTCCGACTTGTCTACAGTCAGGAAACTTAAGTATGTCTGATTCATTACTGACAGTTCTTATTCGTTACATTCCATTGGGTTCACTGACAACTATCACTGAATTACTGTGATACTTCAAAATGTGATAATTGAGACAAGTGCTGTGATTTCTATGGGATTTATTGACATTTATTTTCGAAGGTGTAAGTCACACTGAATCTAAAGCCAGGTGTCATCTCTGTTCATAGATAACTGAATTATGAGTAATATTTGACACATATTGTGACAACATTAATTTTGAAATATGGTACAATTTAATGTATAAACTAACATATTTCCTACCTTAACCGACTCCATGAGCTGCACCTCTATAAGGCCAAACTACACATTGTTTTGAAATCACAGACTGGTGCCAATCCCATTTACCTCATGCAGTATGTGCAACTTACAGTTTCCTTCCTTAAGGTTTGAAAACATCCTGCATCTCTGTAGGAAGGAAAATAAATGGTAAGGAAACAAGATCAATACTGTATAAGAAAGAAAAATATAGGAAAAATAGATTAAGCTTTAAATATTAATTTCAATATGTACACTGTAAAACAGCCCATAAAGTTGGAATACTTTTTTGTTTTCAGACACATTCCTCTTTTTACTTCTATTTATACACATCAGTCATCACTTTCGACTGGTGCAATGATTACATGCTGAATCCCAGTTACCAGGTGACACAAATTCTGACTTCTGTATCTGACTGAAGAGTGGGACGTCCTGAACATTGACACCATCAACCAGCTGGTGGGCAGTATGCCACCATGTCTTAACGCACTGATGTGTGTCAGGGGTGGCCAGACTCAATATTAGTGACTGAGGGACATTTGAAAGAGTGATATTGGGCATTTTAATACATGAAATCCCCTCAAATACATGTTTCCTGTTATATGACCAAAGTTGAAAAAAATGAAACAAAACCCTTAATCCTATCGTTCAGTAGCCCCAATTTAGTTTAAGCCTGAATACATAGTTTTCAAAAGTTAATTGTGGTTTAATTTTTACTGTGATATGTATATTGTGATATCAGTCAAGTTTGAGAAGATTACACTTTATCAATCAAGAATAAATCGCATTCAATTCAATTCAATTCAATTCAATTTTATTTGTATAGCGCATATTTACAACAGTCATCTCATAGCGCTTCACAAAGGCAGAAACAGAAACACCCAACAATCCAAAACATCTGGATTGTCACAATAATTTCATGAGAAGAGGCAAAAAAAAAAATTATTCCAACTTTATGGGCAACAGTGTATATGATAATAATAATAACAACAACAATAATATATCATAGAGGTATATTATCATACATATAATCTTTCTTATACAGTCTATGCTGGCAACACTGCAGTTGTGAAATTGCAAAAGTGCGTTCAAAAGACTCAATCTGCTGCTGGGTTAGAGGTAAAAATAATGAAAGATCATGCAGTGAATGCTACGTGACTGGATCATGGATTACTGTAACCACAGTACCCATAATGCTGCACGCCACTTTAAAACTGTGGAAGGTCATTTCGCCTACTTTGTATTTTATTTACCAGTGTATTGGCTTGTGTTATTATCCTAATTATTGTTTTTTCAATTTTCATTTTAGATGCATCGTGTCACTTTTTAGTCTCCGAAAGCATGTGTGCTATCAGATACCAGTAGATGGTGGTAGCAGCTGTGTAACGTGACTGATTGGCGCTTTTATCTGAACACGGGCAAGTGATCCCAGTCACAGATGCTGGAAGAACCTGTGCAACACCAACACTAATGTTTGTATAACACACGTCCTGCCTCTGTTACCAAAAAGTCAGTTACCTAGTTTTTAACAGCCAAACTGGGAAACCTCCAGCCAATCATGTTGTTGCACTGAAACCAGCACAGTGTCGTGAAACATGCAAAGTAAAAGTGTAATGTGTTGAGGAAAAATACTCTTTAAAGCTTATTTTGGGTAATAGTTACCAAACTTTAAAATTGACCCATGATTCTAAATGTGCCAATTTTATCACCCAGCTATCAATAAAATTGCAGTTACAGCGCTTTTGCCTTTCATTAAGTTAACACTGGTCTTGATAGCTTTCAATAACTGCTGAGGGGTGTTACCAAGATGGCTGCAGAGTAGCCAGACTTACATACGAGATGTGTCAGAAAAGTTTCAGGACTGGTGTCACAAAAGATATATTTCAAATCCAAACTACAAACTACTAGTTTTCCCCTTCATAGCAATCCCCCTGGAGTCTAACACACTGTCCCAGCCTTCTCTGCCACTCCGCCATGCACTACTGGAGGGATTCTTCTGAGATCCTCCACAGCTCCGTCGTCACAGCCATCTTGATGTTGTCTACGTCTTCAAAATGGGTCCCTTTGATGACCCCCTTGAGCTTGGGGAAGAGAAAAAAATCCCACGGAGCCAGGTGGGGTGAGTAGGGAGGTTGTTCCAGCACGGCCATGTTCTTCTCAGCCAGGAACTGTTGGATGCTCAGGACATTGTGAGCAGGCGTGTTGTCATGGTGAAGCAGCCACGACTTGTCCTGCCACAACTCTCGCCTCTTCTCGCGCACTGAACGAAGCAAACGATGCAGGATCTCTTTGTAGACGTGCTGGTTGATCACCTGGAGGGGAAAACTGGTAGTTTGGGTATGAAATATATCTTTAGTGACACCAGTCCTGGAACTTTTCTGACACACCTCATATAAGGACTTTAAGCAGAAGAACTTGCTGCTTATTATGATGGTACTTTGAAAAGTTCTCAGCCTTCTTGTTCTTGCATTATTTTTCAACATAGCCCCCTTAGCTTTAGTGTATTTGGTTCTACGATGTTCAAACATCACTACCATTTCGTGGAAGAAAGTCATACTCCTAAACATCATGTATGACGTCTTCATCACTCTAAAAATTGCGACTGCGCAGGTGGAACTACAGTTTGGGAAAGAAGTCAGACGGTGCAGGTTGGGTGAGTAAGGTTCATGGGGCAACAGTTCAAAGCCACATCTGGCTGCTTCTGCCACCTGTACTGTGTGGATGGACACATTGTCCTGGAGCAACAGTAGCAGCTCAAAGCTTTCCTCTCCTTTTTTCTTTGATTGCTTCCCACATTTGAGTTTTTGTGGACAGTGATATAAGACTTTGTAGTATACAGTTTCACCCCTTGTTTCCACGTGAGGCAGAGAACTTTTGTTTTCAGGTGACAGTATTTACCTGTATGAGCTGGTGAGATTGTTATATTGTAGACAGGTACTGTAGAGAGCAGATGTTCATTTAATGGTTTAGCTTGTCCAGGTGGTAGATTGTTAATTTGAAATACTAGACATATGATTTTGTATTTTGATAGTGATATTGACACACCAGTCCGCCAGACTACGGCATATTTTATTATCTTAAATATAATGCATAAAATCTGTGCCTGCGAAGCAACAGCTGTCAGGTACATATTGTAACTGGTATTTCCCTCTGTGACGCTGTGGATGGTGTAAAATTAGACAAAATGTAAAAGAAAGCAATGCACAAAATAGAAATACTCAAACCACCGTACTCGAGTAGCTGTGTTAGATTCGGTTCTTGTTGCTGTGGGCTTCACTCGTGCACTGCTGATGCAGGGCAGGTGTGGGTGGTACCACTGCTCTCTCTCACACACACACACACACACACACACACACACACACACACACACACACACACACCCTGCTGAGAGGGTTCATACAGCCATAATTACACTCCTGCCACAGCTATAGGAAGCCGGGTGGCTGCGGGTGGGAACAGAGGAGAGTCTCTCAGCAGGCGGCAGGGAACAGTGCACTGAAGGGAGCTCAAAAATCAGCCAACCGAGGTCCTCCGTGGGGCCTAATTACAGAGTGAACATGACTAATGATGAATCTGGCGGTGCTGTGTCCGAAATATGCAGCTCTCATCGCCCCAGTCAACCTGAGTCTGACTCCCAGGTGATGCAGCTATAGTGCAGAAGTGACACTCCTATAGCCTGCAGCCTGGACCACATACAGACTCTATGGCTGTGGGCACATTTGTGTGTGAAGTATGGACTTTACATTTCAGTATGCGTAGCATATGTGGAATGTGATTACTGTGTGCCACAAATTGAGGTAGCTCTGTGTTTGTGCGCAAATAGATGATTCAAAGAGGGTTTATTTGCAGTTTCCATATGAGAGCAGGTCGCCCTTTTGTCGCTGATAACTGTGTTTCAGGGGAAATGAAGACTGATTTCCTTACAAGTGTTATTCTTTCCTCTGAGAATTTCTGGTATAGTTGGTCCCCAGCACTTGATGGGAGTTATATATGCAGACACACACGTCCACAGCAGTTTACCTTTGAATTATTCCTCTGACAGGCTGGATTCCTTCACATTTCCCCGCGTCCTTCAATCAGGGAAATGATTAAACGGAAGTGGAGATCCTCTGGGAGAGCACAGCCTCTCATACAGACTCCTAGAGATGAATATACAGGAGGTGTGTGGGGGGTGGAGAAAAGAAATGTCAGTTTTTATTTTATTGGCAAGTTGAACGAGAAAGGAGGCTGAAGCTGCAGCAGCTTAAGGAGCTGTCCAGATGCTGAAAGAGCACCAAGCAGCCTTTGCGTAAAAAAAAAAAAAGGCACTGTAATTTAACTGGGTGGAAATAAACTGTGTGGACTAAAGGTTCTGTTTGAATCTTAATTTGATTCAGGGTTTGTTTTTATTTATTTCAGTGAAAACCCTCTGCAGGATTTTTAAACCAAATCATAAAAATGGCACTCCTGAGAGTTGTTTCAATTAAGTCCACAATATTTCACCTTTATTCGTTTTTTTTTTTTTAAATGACAAGTGAGACAATCCAATCCAAAGCTATTCACGCCCCTCGGTGCTTGTTTATTTTCTGTTAGAGGCTCTTACAACCAATTTGGACCAAAATAACGATCCGCCCGCCGCAGATCAATAGCTGGAATCTGCAACGAGTGTCAGTCGCAGCCCCGCATGTAGGAGAATGCAGACAGGAGGGGTGGAGTTCACAGCTTTTACTTTTCAAAGCTCCTCTGGCAGAAGAGCTCATTCTTAGCCTGGAAAACAGCGGAGTTGGCGCTTCATGCGTCCTGGCATGTGATTCCCACTTTTTTTCTTTTTGGTGTGTGTGTGTCAAATCAATCGGCTCACTGCTGCAGTCTCCAATTAAACTTTCCATGCTGTTGCCCGTCCAGCGGACAGCACTCGGGAGGTTTTGTCCGGACCGCGTTCGCTCCTGCTCGGTCGTCCGCTGCGCTCCGACTCTCCAGCCTCGGCTCTCCGGGTTCGACGGGACTCAGGCGGCCAGAGGTGCTGGCCCGGTTCTCCCGCACGCATGGAGGGAGACGTTATGGACAAAGTGGAGGCCACGGCGACGGTCCGTGACTTCGACCCCATGAGTGGGAGCATCCCGGCCACCAAAGTGGAGATCACCGTGTCCTGCAGGTGAGTCCGTGCTGCTGCTGCTGCTGCTGCTGCTGCTGTGAGTGGATGCGTCAAGGGTTTGGGAAGCTCCGTGCGTTTTGGTTACTATTTGCTGCGGAATGCACTTCTTTGTGAGGAGTTACGCGTCTGTAACTGTCGCAGTTTGACATATTTGTGTGAAAAAGACACACATTTAACGTTTTGATGGAGAAAACAACTTTACGAGATGCAAAATAAAACGCTGTGTAGTTAAAATCCTCGCACACACCACCAAACCTCTTGGCATAGGGAGCTGAAACATGGGAGTTTTCATCACAATTTTAAATAATAATAATAAAAAAACTCCCATAGCACCAAATTACGATTGCATCAGTGTCCATATTTCCTCCCAGTAACAGTAAGTGAGCGAGCGAGCCAATCTGTCCATCAACTTTTACGCATGTGTTTGTTCGTTTGTCGTTAAAATCTGTACTTTGGGTGTTTGATTAGAAAAAGCCCAGCTTCAGTCAGGTGAAGCCACAGTGGCTCTGCAGTGCTGTGCTGTGCTTTTTTTTTTTTTTTTTGAGCGCGTCAACTCGCATGCCACAGAATATATCGACCGTCGTGGAGTTCATTGGCGCGCCCGAGAGGTTTCCCCCCTGAGGCAGCGTGTCATGTGTGAAACTGTGCGTGTGCCCGTCAGCCTCCGAAAACGACACTAGTCTGTCACAGAGATTGACACTGAACATTTCTCCCGTTAGCATGCAGATGAAAGCAAACGAGGGAGAAAATATCCACGAAGAGGAGGAAGAGCCTCGGTTGGATAGATTAGGGTGGGGCACCGCTGGTTGCAGGTAGAGACTCTGGGCGCGCAGGGCTGACATATATCGGTGGCTTTAACTCGACGAGTGTGCAGTTGTAATCAATGTTTCTCGTGGAATATAGTGTCAATTTTGTGTTTCCACGGCCTCCCCAGCTGTGCGTCATTTCGCCCCGATCCACAGTGTTTAGCTCTTTGTACCTTCTGGCTACACACACTGGTATATGCATGTAAATGAAGTACGGGAAGCCACAGGGGAGAGATTTATCAACCAAACACTCTGCTGCCATCGTTTTCCTCTCTCATCTGCATTATTCACTTTGTCAGTTGCCTGGAAGGGAAACTGACTGATTGTCTATCTTGTTCAA
>NW_007577755.1:833266-886445 GCF_000690725.1 Stegastes partitus | reverse complement strand
CACCAAGGCCTATTTCAAGGGGATGTTCCAGGGGGTTTTTAAATAAAGGCACAAAGGCCAAAAAAATAAATTTTACAAAAAAAAAAAAAAAAGTGGGGGTTGTGAAAATTGTTGTTTAACAAACTCAACAGAGCTGCTGATTGTACGACCCATTTTGAATGTAAATTGATTAATCACATTTCCAAACATTTCAGTTAACCTTTATGAGGTGGTGCAGAAATAAGGAGTGGGTTTACGTCACCAAAAATGTAGTTAACTGTGTGTAAAACTCTGGTAAAACTGTAAGACTGCTTGCAAAGCTGGCATATGGAGCTGCATGTTTGTGTGTTATAGCCATAGTGGGGCATTTATTATGAGCAGCAGCTGGACTTGTGTTGTTTCCCTCTTGGTACGCACTACTGTGTTTTTTTCCCTCCCCTCAGAACCTTCATACTTTAAGCTGAGATCTGTCTCGATGCCCTCAGGCTCTGTCGATCTGCAGCTCCCTTGTCTGTCATTAATTTCTCTCCAAACAAAGACTTGCTCCTGGACACAGTTAGATAAAAAAGAAAAAGACAAAACTGAAAAAAAATCCTCCCTGCTTTCACTGGACCTTGAAACATTGCCTGCTTTAGATGCAATGACTGTTCTTCTTTGTGCCTCGTGGAGATTTGCTGCAGTCTGACCTCAGATGACTCCTTCAGAGATCATGAACCGGACAGCTCAGAAGTTGAGCACATGTGAAACACACGGTCGTGCATGTGGCTATTCCTTCCACTTATCAGGAGTTGCGTATTTGGTCCATGCAACAGCAGCAAACTGAAACAATGGGCGTTATGTGGGGGAGAGGCGCAGGCTCCACAACTCTGTGTAATTGATTTAGTAAGCCTGAAAGCTCTGAGATTGCAGCGCACATGGAATTGAACTGTGCCGCGCAGCCCTACAGGCATTCTCATAACCCTCTGCCAATATTGCAGCAAGCCCCCTGACAAACTGGAGGGACTGAAGCAGACAGGCGCTTATCAAAACAAGTGCATATCACAGTGATAGCACATTGTTCCCTGCCCATGCCTCTGATTGGTTTTGCTCACAGGTCAGCCAGTGAGCTGAGACTCGGAGCATCTGCTTCTTGGCTGCGAAGGCGACACTCCAGCTCGGCGATAAGATGGCTCTTCAAACTCAAGTGGCCTCTTTTCTTACATCTGCCTTATTGAACACCAGTTCAGTGGGTTTGGTCCAGTCCCTGTGCTTTTTCTGACCCCACCTCTAATGTGGCAGTAATTAATATATTCATTAATTAATATTTAAGCAGCTCAGATGAATGTTTCAGAAGTTGTCCATGTGGTTGGCCACATCATGCTTTAATTATGAGCAAAGTAGTAAATGTGAATACTGTAGGATTGTAGAATTTGCCCTTTTCTATATCTCAGCTTACCAGACCGTCTCAGAGTTCCCATGTACAATGACTTTAGGGAAACTGGGGCTTTAGCTCTGTGGTTCCACTGCGAAACACACTTTTACTTATGAATGCTGGGAAAAAATGTGCACACAGACAAAAACCACAGAGCCCCTAAAGGCTCGACACACAGAGCTTCGTTTAAGGAAGGCATTTCTTTCCTTCACTTTCTCTTTGGTTTGCCACAGGACAAATCCATGTGCGAGAATGTTGGTAATGATTTGTAAATGTACTGTTTATCGTTATGCGCCTCTGCGACCAGAACGAGGGAGGGGAGACGCGCTGATAAGCTTGACAACCCTGACAAAGGTTTACAACTCTTATCGGAACAGAACGAACGGGAGGAAAGATCTCGCTCCTGAAAGATTACTTTTTCCACATCTCATTTTATAGATAGTTACCATCCAGAGGAGAGTGAAGGAAAATAACAGGATTATTCGATAAAAAAAAAAAAAGCCGGGAGACATTGTATCATTGCGAGTTCGTGATAAACGCTTCAGTCCAACAAAAACAACCAAGCACAAGGACGTAGCTGGAATTTTTTATTCCATTCAACAATGGAGTGCATCGCTTAGAAATTTATTGCTCCTCTTCAGCATGTCGTAGGTATGCTGTTAAAAAAAGTGGAATTGGCTGACAGAGCCACCTTCACATCCACTGTTTCCCACCTGACAGCTTGAACATCAAACTTTATCAGCCCCTATCTCTCCTCCTGGTCTCTGCTCTGGAGCTCCCTGTAACCGTTCATTTGTGGTGATAGATTGGGTTAGAGTAGCATTGCATCCAATCAATGCATTCCATCGCTTGGAGGGGGGGATCTAACTCAACCAGGCCACTCTGCTCCCGAGGGATTCATTACCTGGTGAAACACACAAGGGGGTCACGTGGCTGCCCGCATCCTGTGACAAACGCCCTGCAGGAGAGGGTTCGCCGGTGCACAAGGCCACTGATTGCTGCTCCCCGGGGTCAACCTGAAAACTTGCGGCATGGTTCTTGATCGGATCTCTTCCTGCGGCAATCATTGCAGCAGAGGGAGGAGGCCTAATGAAATCATCAGGACGATTAGGATGTGCGGCGTTGCTGCTCGATCTGTCAAAAACAATTGCTCGAGCAAAGCAATCGGGATTCAAGCTGTGTTGCCAACTTATTGTTTATTTGAATGCGTTGTTATGGCTTGTAACTCTTCTGCTGCTGCTGCTGCTGTATTAATAGCTGTTTCTCATTCAGTCTTGGTTACCCATTCAGTCGAATCCTGTGACCTGGTTTTTCTGGTTAAAACATCCTTTTGTTTTTACCCTGGCAGGCAGCAAGTTTGAACTGAACTAGTTTGCATTGTGCAAGAGCATAAAATATTAATAAAGGATCTCTCTGAGTATGAGACAAATTTCACTTTGCAGTGTTCGACTGCGTTATTCTTTTCATATCGCGTTCTGGGTTAAGACTGACCCGGGGGCGAGCTTGCAGCCCTTACCTTACAGTTTGTGTTTGTGAATGACGTGTTGCATCTGTTCTTTTAGGGGATCAAAGCTGAGAGACACCAGGGAGGCATATTTTAATTTTTTTCCCCCCCTCCAGTTTTTGGGGATGTTAAATTTGCAGCAGGCGAGTCTCACAGGCCATCGAAGCAGATAATTATGCATGAACCCCTGACACAGTGAAAATGAGTTTGGATCCCAGACACAAGGCTTGTGGTGGTGTCAGTGTTATTAATATATTCTCATTTGGGATGTACGACGGCAGAAGGGGGATTCCATGCAAGCACAGTTGCGGTGCCGTGCCAGAGGTTTATAAAACTCCGCATGTCGTCTGTGTCTCGTGAAAGTGTTGATTGGAACGACAGGAAAAGTCAAGAGCGGGGTGTAGCAGTAAGAGATCAAAGCGGTCCCTCTTGGCTCCGAGATATCAAGCAGCTTTTGTCGCTATTTTCAGAAAAAAACTTAAGGGTCAGCAGAGTATGTTAGTAGATTGGTGTGTCGGGGGATATTTGACCTAACGTCGCAGCCTGTCTGGGGAATGGGAAAGCCGGTGGCAGATTTGTACAAAGTGTGACAGGTTGCTGAGTGAAGATTTCACCGCACTTTGCCGCATACGTTGAAGTTCTTTCACTTGCTGACAGTCTTAGCTGAAGGGCTAAACAGGCTACTCATCGTCAGGTTATTGTTGTCTCTGAAGGCCTTTCTGAGTTTTTCTGTTAGATACATTAGAACGGAGTGGACATGTTATACAGGATAGCCAGCAGGGACATTTCTGCCCGTGTGGGTGGGATTTGTGTGTGCGACAAAGCTGCAGTGTAAACACAAGGTTTCAGTGCAAATACATTTTTTTACTGTAAGGAAATAGATCATTACTCATAATATGTGTATTTTACTAAATAAACTGAACCACAAGCTACCAAATGGTGAAATGCTTCTGTAGCAGCTCTCAGTCTAAGTTCAGGTTTCTCTCAAATCATTTTTTTATATATATTTGTGTTAGATGCTTTCAAATAGAAAATGCAAGGTTGTGTTTTTGTCATGGAAAGTTCAAATACATTCCTTAAGTGCTTCAAGCAGTAACAACCCAGATTGTTGGTTGTCAAAGAAATATTCTAAAAATAGGTGTAGTATAGTTTTTATTTCAGCATCATGGCAGGAAGTAGAAAAGGGCTACACAAAGTGACAAAGAAAGAAATCCTTCAAAGGTATCGTCCTGCATCATGGCTTGTGAATATAAAGCTTTCAGAAAAATTACTGTTCACAAAGCCTTGAACACCTTGAAACCCCAGTTATGGGCCATTCAGGAGTTCAAATTGTGTTTTTTTTTCTTTTCTTCCGCAGGTGGAGAAACACACGACCAATCAGAGCTTAATAGGTAGTGAGAAAGGTATGGGTGAGATTAAGAATGGAGCTATTATCTTCCTTTAGACAAAGCTGGCTGCATTTATGAAAAATGGTGTCGCAAAAACAGCAACAAGTGCTGAGCGATGAGACTGATGCAGCTGTTGTTTCAGCTGACTCACAGAAAGGTCAACTTTTAAATAAACATATTTGTTCAGTGCGCTCCTTGGGACCCTGTTCTAAATCGCGTTTCTGTACAACTAAACTTTGCCATTTGCTAGTTTTCTGCCAACCAATCGTATACTAAACGAAGTAAGACTCATCACCCTTGTTGTTAAAAGGTGTATTTTATCCTAAACTGTGCTATTTTCTGGTGGTTTTGGTGCCAGCACCTAAAAAATGACTGAAAACAAACTGAAAAATGGTTCTATGAGACAGAAATCCCAGGCACGCTGACTTTTTGCCTGCTTCAAACTAGAAGCCTTTCCTTCATCAGTCTAAGCTTTTGATTTTATGTTTTAAAACATAATTGAGAATGCAGTTTTGTTGTATAGGAACGTTTGAGAGACAAGGTTCAGGACCTACTGCTTCCTTTATCCCGTGGAATGAAATAAAGGAGGAATTGAGTGTGATTTTCATGCTTTGCGCTGAGAAACTACATGGGGCGTACAATCCAGCCCAGTCAATTAGTGTGCGTTTGAGCGAGTAGGTGTGCGTTATAAGGTGCTCTTACTTCTGAATACTTGCAGTCCTAGTTAGCGTTCGTCAGTTCAGGCTCATTTACCACCACCTGCCTGCTGGGCGTCGCTTTCACCGTTTGAGGCTCAATATGAGTCCAGCCCCAATTAGACCGCTCCATTTCACTATTTTTACACTATATGGTTGCACTCGCAGCGATCTCATCCTTCACTAACATCAATTAGTGAGAAAATTTCTTTGTGTGCTTTCTTATCATGATCACTGCTGAGGTCAGTCCTGCTCTCTCCGCACTTGACTGAATCCACTCAGGGTTCCTTTTCTTTCTTTCTCTTTAATGATCACTTGCAATCATTTCAAAGTCACGATATGTCTGAGCTTATAAATATGCCCGATTGGATTCCTAGTGTATAGTTGCTTTATGCTGCCAGACTGTACAGCAGGTGGGATTTGCCTGCAAAATATATTGGCAGCTTTCTCGGACGGATGAGAGAGATGAAGGGAAATTGAATTCACAGCAGTAATATGTGCAAAGGGCTCGGCAAGGGTTACAACAGCCATATAGTATCAGCGTGGGCATTTCTGCACAAACTCCGAACTGTCACAGCGTGCAATTAGCAGCAATATTATTCCCAGGCCGGACATTAGTTACACACCAAAAGCCCGACCGAAACAGGGAGTCGCGGCGTACGTGCGCTCCCCTTTATTATAGCAGCAGCAGAGCAGGTTTATGATTCTGTCGCTGCCCGTGAGATGGCTGCCCAGGGAGCGCTCTGCTGCAGGTATCGTCGACCTGGAGAGATCCCAGGTTGAAACTGAATAATTAAACAGATGGAGGAGGAGAAGACACCTGGTGCCATCACAGTGAAAGTCAGCAGATGGGTCTGTCACTAATAAAGGGGCCAGACTGTGCCTTGAATGTAATAGAGGGGAGTTTTCTGAGATCCAGACAAAAGCAACATCACTCTGTCACCATCTGGGCGTTAAGTTATGCAATGCAGGTAGAGATTATTTCCAATAATGAAACACAGCCGCACGTCAGATTATATCAGGTGTTGTTTTAATGTATTTAGTTTAGATTCCAGAGGAGGGGCTTCTTCCCTGTATAGTATACTTTTTGAGATACAAAGAGTCCATTAAGGAAAATAGAATATTTCAGTTTAAATAATGGAAGTCCTCTTATTTGTAAAGGGTCGGCTAACCTCTGTAGCAGCATATACCTCCCCTGTTTCATTCTCCAACCCTTTGACCCCTAAGAGCTGCTTAAGGGTGTATTAGACAAAAAGCACACCTACTGACCCCGTGATGCGTGAGGGGAAAGTCAATGTCTGTCCTCAGTCAAAGCAGAGAGGGCCACGGGGCAGACGACAAAGTGAAGCCACATAGCAAGCTTGAAAATGCAAACCATCCTTCACTTTCTCCTCCCAGCCATCTCCATTGTCTCTAATGTAATATATAGACTTTGCTTCCTCCGACGCAGCCAGAGACTTGACTTTCAAGCTTGCATTTGTCATGTCTTTTTAAGACCCAATGAGGCTGCAGCTCATCGGCCAGCCACACTTTGAGACTATTTAAAACCACTTTCCAATGAATTAGATGCCAGTTCTCCAAGGTGCCAATTATTATTTCGACAATTCTAAGAAAGTACAGGAAAATTAAGGGACTGCCGACAATACGGCGCTGTGGGTTCGGCAATTAATTCTTACATTTCTCAGTTTAATAATCAGCCACATGGACCACGGAGCTGCTAAAATACCTCCAGGGATCTGACCGAGACGGAGGCTGTGTTCCTAATATATTCTTTTAAATTGGAGTTCAGCAGCCAGACATGCTTTAGAGGTCAAACCTTCCTCACACTCGGCCTATGGTAAAAACATTTATTAATGTATTAGTTGAACTAAATTCTTTTCTTTGACACATTTATACAGCCGGAGAAAGTTTATAGATTTGGTTAATTAACTACAGCATTTGCAGGATTTCCTGTCACTGTCTTAAAATATCTGTTACTTGAATAGCCAGTAACTAGGAGATGAACTCACTGCTGAATAAACAAAATTTACTTTGTCCGAGAAAAAAAGCTACTAAAGAGCTCCTCAGTGACTTTCATTTATTTTTTGGATTTAGCATGTCTTTTTTTAAACTACAAGACACATCATGAGCCAAATAAGCAGTCAAGGCCACATTTAAGTATTTCCACCTTGAAATTTCAGTTTCAAATACCCAGAGTCAGACTTCTAGGGTTTCAAACATGTCAAACATAAGGAACTAATCCTGTCAACTACCAGGGTGGGACCTTCTGTATCATTCTTCTTCTTCACAATAAACAAACGACTCCAAACGACTTTCTATTGTTAACATACAGTAGTTTTACAGTGTTTCAGAGTGAGCTGGTGTGCTGGAGCTGCAGTGAGTGCAGCGAGAGGCAGGGACTTTATAGATCTGCACATTGTAGAGCAACAGTGTAAAGTTACATGTGTACTGTAAAAATAGAAGTAAATCACTGGACAAAGACTGTATAGTTAAAATTAAAATTATTGAATTTTCCTTCTGGGATAAATAAAGTATTTTTCATTTCATTTCATTTCATTTCATTAAAGTGAAACATCTTGATTCAATTCAAGCGGAACAACAATACATGAGCAAAAATGTGGACAAGTATTGTTATTTTACAGATTTGGCCTAGACTATGATGATCAAAGAGCCTTAAAAAAGTGCTAATACTTGCGCAAAATTGCTAAATAACGGTTGGATTTTGAAAACATACACACCACGACTGGTTCCAAAATACCTTCTTTAATTTATTCAAATGAAAAAGTTTACGAAAATAAGTTGAAAAAAAGAGTTTTATTTCAATACCTATATTGACTAAAGAAAGTCAGTGCATTGTTTTGGATTTTTAAATATGTATCGAGGATTACAGACTTGGAATGTTAAATCTCTACATATATATAGAGAGAGCTACATGTTTAATTACAGATAATTTTATAATATTTTATTTTATTTTATAATACCGTATAATAGTAGAGTACATTTTTTGTAAATAAAAGAGAGATGCGTGTAAGTTGGCATTCGTGCCATAACATTAGGTGTAATTGTTGGTAATTTAGAGATAATGTCTGTCGTTTTATGAGAAACAGAGTGTTTTCTGTTATTTTCCTTAAAATTAGGATTTATTTATTTATATATTCATTTATTTTTACAGTGTGAGTCATTTGAATTCACAAAGAGATTATTTGGATGAAAGAAACTATGCAATGATGCACAAAGATGAGTTTTTAGTGGTGTAATGAAAGCCTAGAGAGACACTTTAAAGATGTTGTGCAAGTTTCTTTTGTTGTTTGTTCTACATCTAATAATGAACTCGTCTTTTGCTCGCAATAAAATATTAAATGCTCAGTTGAAACGAGGGGATTGTTGCACTCAAGAGTTTTAATGAAAGTGGTGAAATCTGGAGGAATAGAAAAAAAAAATTATGTTTTCCATTTTCATTCACGTATTTTAAATGAAAAAAGCTGGTCATAGACTGTAACCGTACCACCATAGTGATCACCAAAGTGCTGTAGCCTGAAATGAGGTTGGTACATGAAATGTGGTGTGAATGAAAAGTAGCTGTGTCTAATTACTTTTGTCCTACTTTCAATGAACTTCATCTTCATCATCCAACTTTTTTCTACATCAGCTTTCGGGATAATGATCTTCTCTTATCCCACTGAGATTCGCAGAGGGAAGGAGTTAACTTCTGAAACAGGCAGTGTTACTTCAGCGAAAGCAGACGGATTATCTGCGATGCTAATACCCTTCCTGCGGCACTGGTGTGTGTACTCTTACCATGTGCGCAGTAAGACGGTGGATTAATTTGTATTGGTGTTTAATTCTGTATACTAATCATTTCTTCTCTGAATAAAAAAATATCGTTCTGCGAGGAACAAATCGAGGCTGAGCAACTTAAACCAGTGCAAACAGGGTGTTTTCCCACTTTTTTTTTTTCTTCCAGTGACACACAGTGCTGCACTGAGAGACAGGATGAGGTGATGGACAGGCTAATTGTCGGAGGGTAATGGATGCCAGACAGTAACAGGTGGATACAAAGAGGCAGTTAGTCATGGATGGCTTTGTTATCTCCAATGATAATTACACTGACAATTTTCCAACTGTTGTCAGGTCAGCCCAAGGCTAATACCCAACAAAGCTGCATCTGTCATCTCCCTACGTATCCCTGTGACAGAAGATATCGTGTCCAGGAATGCACAACTACATGTACATGTGTGAGTGATGTCCTGTTGCTTGGATTCAGTCCTGAACTCTCATCTATATTCATTGAAATCCTGCTGTCCCCCCAAAGAGATGTGGATTATTCTGAACCGCGTTCAAGTTATTTATTGGCACTGCTCACAATCAGGCACCAGAAACAAGACACATTTATGGGCTCCCGCATTAAACTCATATGCTAATGAGGTGGTGGAAACCATCGAGAAACCGTCTTTCATCGGGAATGTTGAGTGAAATGATTGATGATGGCTCTGCCTCATGTTTTAAAGGTAACGTCTGCTTTATAAGATCTTGCACAGGAGGCAGTGGGAAATCTGAAAGAGATTCGAGAAGGATTTTCCCTCTGTTTCCCCCCTCAAAAAGCACTAAAAATAAAGATAAGGCCAACAATATTAACACTGATTGTGTCTCTTATCTTGAATAAGCCAATAAGCCAGAGTGTCTGGCTGCTCCAATAAGATGATGATCAGTGTTAAGGAGCTGGAGAGACCTTTTTATCTGATATCCAGGAGAAGCCCTTGCTTTTATTGAGACTGAATGGGATCTGCTGTGACTGATTATGACCTACATGGACACAGAGATGTGAAAATACTGTATCAGAGGGAATCTAACATCATGAACGCACAGAGCATTCTTTGAGCTTCAGTGGCTTTTATGGATTCTAAATCAGATTTAGCCCATGGACGCACAGTGATGGACCTCTTCAATATATTGATAGCGCGTTACTTTGAACTATGAAGTCTGTGTTTGTGTTTATTGAGGCCAACAAAGAGCTACACTCCTCACATTGACTCTGTAGCACTGCTGAGCTGATTACTTGTTAATTGTCACATTTTCTTCTGTGTTGTCATGGACGTGCTAAGAGAGTTGGATTCAGTTGCAGCTCAATTTCCGTTTTTTTTTTCTGGTTGAGCTGAGTGACTCTCCACACAATAAGCACAGAAATAATGCATTGATACGGCTCTTTGAAATTTGTATTGGGCCTATTGGATCAAATTATAGTAATACGAGTCGTAATTTCTGAGTGTATCAGTTCATTGTATTGTATTTTATCGCTGTATTGTATCACCATTGCTTCTTCAGTAATAGGAAAAATGTACTGCTGCACAGCCTGGCACTTTTCCTGACATTTGTTGAAATGTTGTCCATCTCTCAGCCAAAACAGCATATAGAAACCTCGTGAATAAGATCTTAAGTAATTAAATCACAGTCGGTCGCAGCGCTCTGTTTGTCACTTACGAACCGTCCATCTGTTTCTGTTGATTGCTGAGCTGCGCAAAAGAGGTTAGTCGGTGATTTCAATCCTGTTTTCAGTCCTGTTAGCTCGTCTTTTTGTTTGATTTAGACATGTGGATTTTTCTGTTGTTGTCAGGAAGGCTTCATTTTGAGATGGACAGTTCTGCTGCTTTGTGCTCTACACCAACATGAATGAAAGAAATCTTACACATGCTACGATTGCAGTCTGTTGGGTGTTTTTTTTTAAAAAAAATCAATGCTACACTCACAATGGACTTGTTTTTTTCTTTTCTTTTTTTTTTTTAAAGTATTGCACACCCTTGGCAGAGGTATAAACTCTACAGATGCCCTGTAGTGGCAAACAGCTTTTGTAAGTAGTACCCATGTTTTCAGTGGCACCTTTGTGTCCTCTGTGTCCTTTCACTGAGCTTTAATGTGCTTATTGCAGTGCTCACTCGGAAAATGAAATCTCAAGGGCAGTATAGTTGACGTGAAGTTAGATGTGGTTTTGAATTACCACACAATTATCTGCTCGCTTTCTGCATGTGGCATTTGGTGATTAAAGTGCAAATGACAGGGTGCATTTACATACGTTTGCAAAATAAGATGCATCTTCGCAGCCATCACGCTGAAATTTATTGGACTAAACACATGCTGGACTCTAATGAGATTTTGATTTGCAACTGTTTTCTTCTCTCGCAGAGATCTGTTGGACCGCGACACTTTCTCCAAATCTGACCCACGTAAGTTCTCAGCTTTTACGATGGTAATTGCAGCTTAACTTTTTCTGATTTTCACTGCTCACAGTATCGCTCGCTGACACCTCCTCTCCTTTAACAAAAGGTTTAGTTTTTATTTTTGCTGAGCTTAACTTTGATTCAGTTTACTCTGCTATTTCAAAGTGCTCCTTCAATAACTGCATATCATTTGCACAGTAATGTGACAACCTTTCCCTTGCTGAGAGCTAAAGCACCTTAATGCATGCAGGGTATAAACGCCACGCAGCCTTTGAATACAAATGGCTATCTTTTGGTGAGACACATGGGGAAATGCCATAGAGGCATTTTCTTTGATATTCCCCGCAGGATAGGGAACGGAGGGGAGACATTTAACAAAAACAGGGAGAAGGTTCAAGTCCCCTGTGCCAGTAAGCTACTGGGAAAATATCACACTCAGCCTGTTTTGTATTCGTCTGAAGTTGAACCTTGGAATATATGACAGGTCACGTCAAGTTCGCCCGCCTCAGCTTTATTTGAAGTCGCAAAATCAAATCGGAATCAGGAGAATCCCTCTGTTAAGAAATTGTGTTTTGATTGCATGGCTTAAATTGTGTACTGTGTCGACGTCACAGCCAGGAGCATCAAACTTGGCTCTTCATTATGCTGTCAGTGTGTGGCAGGATAATTAATGATGAATGTCACCAAAGACGGAACAAAAACAAACACAATTTGAGGGAGCGGAGGGCTTGATTGAGATTTTTTAGTGACTGTGTATTTCTTTGCTCTCACTTTCTTTTTCTCTCTTTACCTCCAACCCCACCTCCCTTCTCTCCTCAGTGGTGGTGCTATACACCCAGGGCGTGGAGTCCAAACAATGGAGAGAGGTAAGAGATCACAGCCGCTGTTCTGTCAACACAAGTCAATCAGCCTGTCTCTCGTCCGCGACAGCCTGCTCTCTGTTTACAGCCCTCCCCACCCTCCCTCTCTCAAGGTAAATGCTGTGAGTGCCAATCATTTGCAATTGATTGACCCTGTGAACACTGGTGCGCAGGTCAGCACTGCGTTAGCTGTGACTGATTGACTGATTAAGGTGGCAGCTACACGTATCGATAAAGATTTGCCTCTGCGTCAGAGTCCCCTCTGGCTGTTGGCCACCGGGCCTTAATTAGACCAGAGAGGCAGATAAAGTAGGCAGAAGTTGCAGCAAGACAGAAAGTCCTTCTGGGATTATTGTTTTCCTGTAATCTCAGTGTAAGGAGATACAGAGAAACTGCAACTTAAATACCATCTCAGCTCTTATTTTTGGGGTCTAAAGCAACTTAATGTACTTTGAGACTTCATAATATTTGCTTCAGCTTTTACATTCAAATCAGTTTTAACTGAATAATGCTATGCTTATTGAGTCCACAGAGACATTTGTGGTGCAACACAACACTTGAATCCTCAATACAAAGTGAAGGTTTCAGTTATGATCTATTTTTGGTGGGTATTCAAAAGGAGCAAGGTTAATTCCAGAAGTTATAGTTGTGCAACACAGACTGATAACATGGATTCCAGCATACAGTGGCCCCAAAAAGTATTTAGACACTTCAACTATTCGCAAATTTCCATAAAGTTATTTCCTAAAACATTTAATTAACTGGTACTTAAGCCATAGAAAAGCATACTTAATATATTTCCAACTAAAATAAGTAACTCAGGGTGCTGCTCGGGGAAGCATGATGGCAACAAACATTTTTGAAAAGCTCTGATTGTCAGACCTAATGGAACATGTCCACCGTTAATGTGATGAGCAGCGCCTGTGGTTACTCCGCTGGCATCGCTTGTGTGAACTGAAGGCCAACTGCCTTCATACACCCACTATAAATTACCTTGGATCTAGTTAGTTAAAAAGAATCTGCAAAAATGTCAAAGGCATGTGAAGTGAGCTCAGAGAAAAGGTCAAGCATCATTTGTTTGCCCAAAGAAGGCCACTGTATTCGTCATGAAATTCCATGCAAGAGAAAAGGTAAAACATGGACTTCAGCCTGAGAGCAGGATGAACACGATCTGACCCAGGGAGCGCGGCGGCAGATTGGACGGCATAATGTCAGTAAAATCAAGAAAAACAGGCGAGAAACAGGAGGCGGGATCACATCGGAGAATTATCAGATACGACTCCATTCACAGACCATTTGAAAAAAGAGTTCGGCTACTGAGGGAGAGCGATACGGAGGAAACCATTCACACGCTAAGATAATGATCCAAAGCATATCAGCCGCCTGTTAAAAGAATATTTTCAGCTGTATGTATAAATGGCCTCCCAGAGCCCTGAACTAAATCCCACAGAGCGGCTACGGGTGCCGTGGATGCAAAAAAAATGATGTGGATGAACTGAAAGCTTTCTGAAACGTCACCACATCTGATAGAGGAACTGGTTGACTCCACATCCAGATGTTGTTTGGTAGATCTGCAAGCTATAGGATGCCGCTTTAAATACTAAAACATTTCGCTTGACAAGTGTGTTGCACTTACAATGCTGTGAAAGTCACGTGTACCAGCCTGCTAATGGACCATCCAACTATTTGACAAAAAATGTGTTGTTGTGAAGAGCCGGCCTTCATAAAGGGGCTGGGATGTGCTCTTGTTTAAGAAATTCTCTCTAAGGAGACAACGATAGTGTTATGGTTCGAGAAAGAGACATAGAAAAGGGCAGACATGACATGAAATGGTTAGGGATCCTAACACACAGGCACTAATGCTCGGATGGACATTTGCTGCATGTCTTTCCCCTGTTCTCTTTCGCTACACTTCCTGTCTGCCTCTGCTGCAGCTATTCATTAAAGGCAAGCCTCCCAGAAAGTAATCTAATAAAAGAGGTACAATAGTAGAGGTACAAGAAAGAAAGAAAAATACAGATGTTCTATCCCAGCGTGAATTGGGTGTGAAAGTTGAATTGTCAGTGTTGAAAAATTACAGATAAGATAAGATGAGATAAAACGTTATTAATCCCAAAAGAAAGTCTTTTCGCTAGATATTGCTTAGGAAAAACAAAATAAGAAATGCAGGGCCTAGTGGAAAAGCAATAAGATATAAGTACAATGCATCACTGAAAATAAAATAGGCAAGCTAAAATAAGAACAGAATAGAAAAGCAAATAGTAATTCTGGCAATGATATTGAGGTACTAAGTAACATAAGATAATGGGCTCCTTCTCCCTATTGTAGGATTAACCTTTTCAAGTTTTATATGCAAATTTTCTATCTTCATGCCCCCTGCTGTGGACTGGTGCCTTCTCCTTTTCGAACTTGTCACCTGATTGGACCAGCACCCTCCCATTAAGCCACTCTAATCCTCTCTACCTGTGTTTGAAAGCTCTCACTATTAGTTATTTGGTGGCAGCCGGGGTTCATCGACGGCTCATCTGTGTGTCTTTTTGTCTGGTGGTTTGGTAAACTGTTTTATGGCATACTTGTTGTCTGGCAGGAGGCTGGGATAAGGATTAAGGACTTTAGTTTACTTTAAAACAATTACACTAGACATTAGATAGGGATGCTCCTTCCATTTACATCTACTTAAGTGTTTTTGGTTTGTGAGTGTAGGCCAGTCGGGTCAGGGATTTACTTTCTGAGCTTTTGTTTCTTTTAGACTGATGAGTTAATTGTAGCTTCTGTTAAAAGTCCTCCTTTTGTTATTTTAATTTCTTCTTTTTGAGCAGCATCCTCTGCCCTCAGTTCATCCTTTTGAATAATCTGTGTTGTTTACTTTCTGTTCATTACCTGTCTCTGGTAAAACCAAGATCTGGTTTGGTTCAGAAGCGATGACCTGGCTGTTTTCTTTTCTGTTCTGACCCCCTGTATCCCACCTCAGAAAGGTGTTGGGTTTCTGATGGTAGCTCACCATCCGACATGCAGTTTGAACAGGCGATAAATCCCTATAAGTGTGGCTTAAGCATCCAAATACTTTATCGGCTTCTGGAGATGAGAAACAATAAATCTTGTTTTAGCGTGGGAAAGCAACACACTGATATCTGATCTGCTTGTGAGGACCGTCACTGACTTAATGTCCATGACGCCCAACAATATCTAACCTAACTATATGTGGAATGTAAAACAGATTGAAAACCTATCCCATAAACCGAGTGTTAAAGAAGTAGTTACTATGCTATTAAATACAAGTGGCGGTGACAATGTGCTGGAGTCAGATTATTTTCTGTATCGTTTTGGAGTCTCCACTGATTTTACCTTTTAGTGACTCCACACACTGTAGAGTGATTCTTGTCCAGTTTTATAGACCGTGTGAATGCAACATGGGATAACTTGCAAAACAGCCTGAAGCTTGACTTATTTGTATCCTTTGGGCAAGTCAGGTTTTTAATTTCATCCTATTTAACTTCCAGCTGCTCTTGCTTTAGTTGATTTATTTGTTTTTTAAACCTTAATGCACTAATCAATGTTTTTGTTCTACTATCTTTGCCGTTTAATATTTTATTGTTATCCGAGTTTACTTGTGTGCCGACTGCATTGTAATTGAGGCCTTCATATCTCAATGTACTTCAAAGTATAAATAAAGGTTGATGGGGATAATGATCTAACTGCCACCAAAAAAAAAAAGTAAAATATTTTGAGAGAATTCAAACTGTTGCTTTAACCTAAACTTTTTAAAGAAATCTCCCTCCACTGCAAATAATACTCAAACCTGGTGGCTCATAATTAGTCTCTCGTGTCCTTCAAGGCTGGTCAGCCGGCTTTGGCTCCCATAAAAGCAAGTCTTGGTACAATTAAATTCTTCTCACAAGCCAGAAGGTAGTTTTACTGGTTAGCATGCAAATATAGACGCATTAAGTGCAGCGCTCAGGCGACAAGAGCCTCCTACACTTGTCACCTCCGGTTACAGTGCCCCACCTCGAGCTTAAAAAATGTGGGTGCAGCTTGTGCACAGTGTTTCTCCCTGAAACAAATACAGACCTTTGTTTTCAGTGCACACGATAGCTGGCTTTGCAAGCAGCAGAGTCAAGCTGTGCCGTATTGATAAAGCTAAGCGCCCCTCCTGCACCCCTGTCAAGTAATGTGTTTTTGTTCCCCCCCGGGAGTAGATGTGGCTGATTGGAACACCTTTCACTTCGCCACCAACCATCTGTAATCCAATTACTCCTTTATGGGGCAAACTCCCCCTTCAGCTGCAACTCATTAACATTCCTAATCGACGCAAGGATACAAAAACAAATGTTATGGATACGTTGCATTTTGATTTTTAGTAGGATGTCTTCATCAAATCCTCTTGAGAAACGTGTCTCCATGACTAATTTCTGTCAGCATCTGTGGTTAATATATAAAACTGTAGCTGCAGCTCATCATTCTGTTACCTCATGATCTTAATTTCCAGCTCCCTTGTCTGTAATTACTCCTGGTGCATGACAGGTTTTCTTCTCTCCACCACATTCACTCGACTAAGCAGCTGACACAATATAGCCTCCCTTGATTCAAGCAAAGCCTGCCCTTTCCTTTTCTAATCAAACTCCTAATCTTTTTACCAAGATCAATTTTCTGACACTCTGGCTCACAATTTATTCTAGTTAGGGTTATTGGAGGGGAAGAAGTGCACAGTGCTATTGCCTAGATATCCCTGTAGTCGGGTTCTTTTTTTTTCTTCTTCTGTTGACAGTTAATTATAGTGCTTCGCAACCTTGACTTTACAGGTTGCCCGTGTTCTTGCCAAAGTGCAGATAATGTGTGGAGCGGGAGATCTGTTATTTCCTTGGGTGGCTGTTTGCAGCTTTGGTGCAGATTCTTCTCCCTTCGTTAAGGGTCGCCTGGGACCAAAGTGAATGTGCTACAAGGGATGATGAAAAAGTTACAAGATTGTGCCTATTAAAATCAAAAAATGTACGTGATTAAAATTTGGCTGCCAGTGAAGCAGTCTCCTTGTGCATCGATACAGGGTGCTTCTGCAGTGCTTGTAAGGCTCCCTGGAAGTCCTGTTAGATGCCAAGCACCAGCTGTGATGAGCGCTGAATCTCTTAAACTGTGTTAAAACGGCAACTCTTTAGCTTGAATTGTATTTTGAGCAGCTGTGGTTCAGCGGGTTGTCCAACAATCACAAGTTTGGCCGTTCGATCCCTAAAGTGTCCTTGGGTAAGACACTGAACCCAAAGCTGCTCCCATGCATGGCCAGGAGTTTTACCTTCAGTCGCCATTGATGTTTGTGAATTTGTGAATGGGAAACATTGTAAAAAAAAAAAAGTGCTATGGACAACTTCTCACATTTCTACAAATATTTTATTATATCTTTTCATGGTCTGTCAATGTAGAGTTCTACTGTAACTTCCTGAAGTGTCCGATGGAGAACATTTGTCTGAACTGTAGCATGATGGCTAATGATGCTGTGCAGTGTACCAAGTCACAGGCTGGATATTATGCACTGATTTTTGGCAACAATAACATATCCATCACTCTTCCCCCACCCTACTTGTCAGGTTTGACTTAATGTGATTTCTTACTATTCACCCAAAATGGTAAATGATCTGCACTTACAGTACGACAACACTGAAGAAATGACACTTTGCTGCAGTGTAAAGGAGTCAGTGTACAGCTTGTATAACAGTGTAAATTTACTGCCCCCTCTAAATAACTCAATGCACAGCCATTAATGTCTAAACCGCTGGCAACAAAAGTGAGTACACCCCTAAGTGAAAATGCCAAAATTGGGCCCCATTAGCCATTTTCCCTCCCCGGTGTCATGTGACTTGTTTGTGTTACAAGGTCTCAGGTGTGAATGGCGAGCAGATGTATTAAATTTGGTGTTATCACTCTCACACTCTCTCATATTGGTCACTGGAAGTTTAACATAGCACGTCATGGCAAAGAACTCTCTGAGGATCTGAAAATAAGAGCTGTTGCTCTACATAAAGATGGCCTAGACTATAAGAAGATTGCCAACCCCGTGAAACTGAGCAGCAGCACAGTGGTCAAGACTATACAGCAGTTGAACAGGACGGGTTCCACTCAGAACAGGCCTCGCCATGGTCGACCAAAGAAGTTGAGTGCATGTGCTCAGCACCATATCCAGGGGTCGTCTTTGGAAAATAGATGTACGAGTGCTGCCAGCATTGCTGCAGAGGTTAAAGGGGTGACAGCAGATTTACACTGTTATACAAGCTGTACACTGACTACTCTACATTGTAGCAAAGTGTCATTTCTTCAGTGTCGTCAGAATAGACACTGCCGATAGAATAGAATAGAACAGAAAGAAGTCACATGAAGTCAAACCTGACAAGTAGGGTGGGAGAGGAGTGATGGATATGTTGTTGTTGCCAAAAATCAGTGCATAATAGCCAGGCTGTGACTTGGTGTACTGCACAGCATCATTAGCCATCATGCTACAGTTCAGGCAAATGTTCTCCATCGGACACTTCAGGATGTTACAGTAGAACTCTACGTTGACAGACCAACGCTGAGGGAATAAGTCCCAGTGAAGAAATCAATGAGCGAGCTCCTGTTCTGCTCCTTGTCCTCCGTTATCTCTTCCTCCATGAAAGCTGATGTTTTGAGCTCTAAACAGAATCTGGTTTTCAAACTAACAGAACGTCCCAAACCTTTCAAAGAGCACAGCTAGGCCTCCAACGGAAATAGTGGAAGTTCATCTATTGGAGGACCAAAACTATCAATAATCATAGATGGAGGATTCTAATTGGCAGAGAGAGCCTGAAGGGGAGGACACTGTAAACAGCAGTGAGAGGTTGCCAATGAAACTCAGTTACGATTAACTCAGATCTTTTTCCAATAAACGAAAGATGTTAATAATATCTCTTCTCTGAGGATTTTGTGAGTCTGAGTTTCACTACTTCACTTCTCTCAGTTGCAGCATCATTACTTGTAATCACCACTGATGATCCTCGACATGCTGGTCGGTTCATCCTGACTACGCAGAACGCTTCCTTCAGTTTGAGCTCCATGGAAAGATGTGCACAAAAACATGCGTAACCCAAGCCCTGGTGCTGATACCATGATTCTAGCTCATGACAATTACTGCTCACACATGTTGCACACGCGTAACGGTGACGAGCACCGAGAACAGAACTTTCTGATCAGCCCTCGTATAGGACCTTGCTGCTGTCACATTGAAACAGGGCTCCTGCTTTCTCAGTGGAGATTTCACCTCCTTTTGTATGTGATGGAATGGAGCTTTCACACTTTCTGACAGAAAAAGCAAGAGAGAAGCTATTGCCACACAATAGTTAAACTTTCATAGACTTTGACACACTTTAAAGCTTGACGGCAGGCTACACTTCAGCAAACCCACACTCTCACACTGTCACATGTTACACACAATCCAGCCTGACTGTCTTTGCATTAGCATAGGCCTCCATCCGGTGAAAGCGTTCCGCTGCTGTCGCGTTACTCGTCTGCTCCCCCCGTTAGGTCTCACTTTGAGGTTTTTTTTTTTTTTTACCCCCACTAGATGTAATCACAAAAAGTGTGAGCCTGTAATCCTGCTGTTTCATCTCCTCATTAAGCCCCAACACTGCTATTATTAATTCACTGTGTCAGTTTACGGTTACACTTTTTTACTGGGGATGTTTTATTTATGCAGCTCAACATCAGTTCTCTGACTTTGAATTATTCATTTTGGAGACAATTAATGTGTGTGTGTGTGGGGGATGCAACGCTGTTTCTCCTGATTTATTTGTCAGCACATCACCTCATCAGAAGGTCTTGCTCTGTAACGCTGATGAAATAGTGTTTTAGTGTCTAGAGTTTGTCGCTTTACATTTTTGTCTTAATGCCAGTGAACAGGAGTTTCTAATGATTTGTGTTAGCTCCCCTGTGTAAATGCAAAAGTCACTGCTTTTCCCTGCCTTTGTCTCGTCATTCCCAAATCCTCCAGTCCTGGTTTTGAAGTGTTTCACAGAGCGGCAGTGGTGCGGATGCGCTATTAATTAAACAAGTGTAATTGGACTCAACAAAACGCTTTCCTCAGGCTCCCACATCCCCAGAAGTGGCAGAGAAGCAGAGCTGACACTGGGCGATCATTGACTTCTGTTAATCAAATCTGATCTTTTCCAAAGCCGCAAGTTCACACGGCTGTTGGGGGAACGATAGATGGGGTCGGGTGAAATAATAGAGAGGTAGATGTAGTGTCTGAATGACTGCACGGTGCGTCAGTTCTAAGCTCTGTGCTCACGTCTTCCTTTTCTGTCTTTCTTCTGCTCTTTTGTTCCTGATCTAGTTTGGGAGAACGGAGGTGATAGACAACACACTAAACCCAGACTTTGTCAGAAAGTACATCCTGGACTACTTCTTTGAGGAGAAGCAGAACCTGCGCTTTGACGTGTAAGTTATTCTGTTTGATCTTTTTTTTTTTTCGGAGGACACAAACCGAGGTGTGTGCCACCCTCTTTTGCCACATGCCGAACATTTTCCTCCTCATCACTCTCCCTCATCCTCCCATCAATCTCTTCATCCCCTCTCCCTCATTCCTGTCTCTCATTTTCTCTCCCCGAGTCGCTCCCCCTTTTTTTTTTCCCTCTTCCTCAGCTCGGCTCTCTCCTGAGGAATTATTCATTGGTGCGGTCTGTCAGTAGTCATTCGTTGAGGGGAGATTGGTATAAAGGTGATAAATATTTCATATAAAGTTTTATCCTTAATCTCCCTGCTGCTAAGCAAAGCAAATGTCTGAAACCAAGTCCCATAAAACTCACAGAGACCCCTGTCTTACCTTCCTTCTCTTTAAAAGGCCACACTAGTGAGAGGGTCAGGAAAGTGCTGCTTCATTTTTAAGGTTTCCCAGCGACAGAGTCAGGATTATTTTCTTAAACAGAGGACATATGCTTCCAAAAACCCATAGCCTTCAAGCATGAAGTCCCTCATGGACTGCTGGGATGCATCCAGGACTGAGCTGGAGGTCTCGGAGGATTTCATGAATTTGTGTGCTGTGCTATCATGATACAACAGGAAGGGAGCGGGTGCTTCCCCTTCACAATTAGTGCTACTCATTTACATCCCTCTTTTATCACAGAGGTGGGAGCCAGGGCATACTCAGGTTTAATTACTTTTACATTAAGTTTGACTGGCAGATGCTCCAAACTTTCCCCGCATTGGTAGATCGTTTCAATATGCTTCCCCTGGCACAGTACGGAAATTACATTCATAAACTATAGAATGACTCCCTTAATTAACTGTCACGTTATTGCTGACGTGTTTTTCTTCCCCCTGAACGTCTCCCCTTTGCTCCCCCAGTGACGCAGGTGTGTGATTGACAGTCAGAAAATGTCCAAGCTGTAGCCAGGGATTTGTCTTCTGTTGTGTTACAAACATCTTAATCCCTTTGATTTGTGGTTCTCTTTGCGATTTCAGGTATGATATTGATTCTAAAAGTCCAGATCTGGGAAAGCATGTAAGTGAAGAACTTTTATTTATGGATCAGGTGCTCGATTTTATAATCCGCCGTTGATTTATCAGTGCATGTGTGTTTAGGTTGTATGCAAACCAAAGTTTGAGGCGTCTAAACGCTCAAATATATTTTGAAATAATGAGTGGATTTTGCTTCAGCTAGCAAAATGTTGTTTATTTTTATTTACCTTCCATCGTCTTCGAAAAACGAGTTCTATTATTCCTCCAGAGCGATAATAATCAAAGTTTCATTTGCATCTGGCATACCCTCATTACCTTTTTTTTAAAATGAGAACTGAAGCATTGCACATCATTATCAAAGCTATTCAACACATTTCCCTGTTTGCTATCCAGTGCTCTTTGCACTGTGAGGTTGTGATTTACAAGACAGCCTGTGGTTTCATTTAAAAAGAATACAGCTTTGTCTGGAAGGAGCGATGCTTTATTGTTGAGCATACATTCAGGGGAACACTTCATTAAGATGAATGTATGTTAGTGCCATCTATTATGCCGAAAGCTTTGATAAATAAACTCATATGGCAGAGACACCAAACAATATATTTGCAGCACTTGGTTTGCATACTACCAAAAATTTCATCATCAAATACGCTTCTGTCACGTGATGCTTTAATTGTCGTGCGTTTGCATCGTGTTCCATTTCTCTGGAAACAAACTGTTCCCCTTTCCTTTGTCGTTTTCCTCTTCTTCTCTTTTTTTGGTGTCTTTCTTTCTTCTTCTCTTTCTCTTTTGCTTCTGCTCTTCTCGTTCTGCCTGTCTGCTCTTTCACGTATCTCTACTTTTGCTCTTCTTTCTTGCACTTGGTTTGATGACAGTCTGGTATTTGAGTCGTGTGTCTTCTGTTCCATGATATGCTCTGTTGTGTCACTGCTGCTGCCTGGTCTCTCTCTCTTCCTCCTCCTCCTCCTCCACCCCGGAAGCCAACCGACTTTAACGTACGTGTCTGCCTCAGACGTCCTAATTTATAACCGTACAATGCTTACAATCGTACTTAACACCTCACCGACTCTCCTTGTTACCCCTCCGTGACCCACTTGACTGTCCCCGTCCTACGTCTCTCTCCATCCCACTTTATGCCCTCCTCCCCATGGCAGGACTTCCTGGGACAGGTCTACTGTACGCTGGGAGAGATTGTGGGCTCACCTGCCAGCCGCCTGGAGAAACCACTAGGGTGAGTGTACGATTTATGGTCTCTGTTACAGAATGAGAGCCTCTCTGTGCTTGGGAGGAGATGTTTACATCAGTTATCCCGTGAAGCAGACAAATAGAGCAATTGTAACTTTGCAAACACAAGTTTTCAGATCTTATCAGATAATGAAAACCCAGTGCCACCTCTCAGTGTATTCAAATGCAGTGTAGCTCTCCTGCTGGATTTCACGCAGTTCGAGCAAAGATGAGGCGGTGATGAATACGTCTCCCTTCCAGAGCCATCTGTACCGTAGATTACAGTGCAAGATTAGACCCGTGTGCCTGGGTGGGAATGGGTAATTGAACATGACCGGGGGCTTCCTCAATACAATTACTGTCATTAAGGGGGGTGATCTAGCACGAAGAATGGATTGAAGTCAGCGTGAGACACATGGCACAAACTCCGTAAATTGGGAAATATGAAACCCCCGAAGCCACTGGCGCCCACAGACCTGCACTTGGCTCTTGGAGTTTCTTTTTAAGAGTGAGGAGGAGGACAAAATATGAGGCTTGTGTGAGTGTGTGTGAGACTGTGAAGTGCAGTGTGTATGCTTCGGCAGTGGGAGGGTGGGTTTGAGAGAACAGCAGGGCTTTTTGGTGTCGACCATGAACTCTGCCAGGGACGGGTGGCGGTGGATTACAGAGCTCAGTGCCCTTCAGTGCTGAATAAGAGGATGAGGAGGATCAAGAGACAGTGTTCACCAGTGTGCTGGAAAGCAGGCTTCACACCCCACATCAGAAACAGGCAGGCAGATCAGGAGCCCTGGGCAGACATGATGCAGAAAAGTATTGATTCCACAGCTTCAGCAGGGCACCTTGATCACCGCTGAGAGGGTGATGATGATGATATGGTTGTCGTTCCAGTCCACAGTGTACAAACTGAAGACATTAGCCTATATGGAAGCTTTAAAAATTTGGGGTTAGCGATTCAGAAACCCTAGAAAAGTGCTCTTGATTCTCCATTCCTGATGACATTCAGTTAAGGGTACAGCTTCGTTCAGCCCTGCACTTTTTGAATAGCTAAACAGCATCTATCGGTAATGGAGTTTTCCTCCCCTCCTGTGATAGACGATAGCCCAGAAGTTGTTTAATGGATATGTGCTCCATTTCCTTGTCATGCATCCTGAAGTGACAGTGCCTCTCTGGACCGTAGCTTTGAGGAACGGCTCCTGGAGGGACTGAGGAAATCTGTTAGTCATGCTTAAACGAGCCCTCCCAAGGCACAGTGCATCCAATGACCTGCTTAAGAAGCACATCAGCACCCCTTTCCCTATTTTCCACACTTCATCTTTCATTTATTCTTCTTCGTTCACCATCCACCAGGATTCTTTTTTTCTCCCCTATCTTGACCTGCTTTTTCATCATTGTGTTCTCCATTTCTTTTTGTTCCCCCAAATCTCTCCTTCACTCTCTCTCTCTGTGCCTTTCATCCCCCCATCCAGCACCCAAGTACTAGTGAGGACATTATACTGACTTATCCTTGTCTTACCTTAATGTTATATAACTGCTCCTCGCCTCCCCAACCCGTACCCAAAACTTAACCCAGTTTTAATTTGTGCTTTAGCCCCAAACTCAATTCTTAAACCTTAATTGTGTTTTTTCACTTTATTGACATCAAACTTTTGTCCTCAAAACCACAGTGAGTCCAAACCTGTCAGCATTTTAAAAGATTCATGCAACTTAAAAGTGGAGCATATATGGCTTCAGCCCTGTCCTCTCTTTAAGATGGTTATACAATATAAGAGCAAGCAGGATTTTTGCTGGCCAGTAGGAGGAAGTAAGAAGACAGTACTGGCATTTTAGCCTTTACTGGCGGATAGAAAGCTCTGGAAAAAAGTAGAGACAGATGGAAAACATGGAACGCGAGAGAGCATTGGCTCTGGAGACGAGGAGCTGGTTCTGCCAGCTGTCTCACTGAAGCCCTTTTCAGACGTGAGGTATTTAACTTTGCTGCTTCATCAATCTGTTGAAGTGATGGCATTCTGACATTCAGATGTAGGCTACCTTTACAGTAATATTCCTCTCGGCCAAATTCAGACAAACCCACCACAGTGAGTCACGGTACACATGCTATATTCACCAAACACGCAAGATTGGACGTTACCTCAAGGTTCAAGGAGCTACTAATGAACAAAAGACTGAACCTGAACTAGTAGCAATCTAATCAACATGGATGACAAGATCAGTCAGGCTCCAACAGAAAATGCTACTGTGAATTTTACTTCAGACTGGTGAGCTGAGTTACCGTTTATAAGCTGCAGTTCAATTATTCATTAAATAGCGTCAGCCCTCAGGTTGAATCCTGAGCTTCATCTAAGCTGGTGATTTACTGTAAAAGTCTGATCTGTTTACTTAAGTCGAAATGTTTGATCATGTTAGAGACCATAGTCTCACAGCAGGATATTTGCACTCGTAGCCTAAATATTCTGTGCATGGATACGTTCCCACAGCTACATACAGAACCTGGTCTTGCTAATCATTAAAGTAACTATCAAAACCATGTTGCATGCCACAATGTTAAAAGAAACGGGTGCTATTTTAGAAATGAAGCCTAAAACATGCTACTATGACTGTTGATCAAAAAGTTCTGAGTCTATGCCTATAAAAATGTAAACCTTATCTAACTAGAATTTGGCCGCCATCCCCATCGCAGTAGTCGCCTTGTGCAGTGATCCAGCACTTCCAGCACTTTTGCCACACTTGTAACGCTCCCTTGAAGTCCCGTTATGTAAACATGTCAAACACCATCTGTGATAAACTTGGAATCTTTTAAACTGTGTCAAAATGGCGACCCTCAAACTTCAGTTTCATTTTGGGGTAGAGGAAGAAGTTACAAGGAGTCTGTGGCTATTTAAAAAAACTTGAATAATCACCACGATCTGACTGGGTGCACAGTGAACTCATACAACACAGTTTAGGGTGTCGGTGACGGATGTTCTCTGTCAAACACTTCAGGACGTCACAGTAGAGCTTTGCCTGGCAGTCTGACTCGGGGGAATGATACAACATGCACCACCACGTGAATGTTGATGAAAACAACAAACATAGTCCTGGTGAACTCCTGACCTGACTCACTTATCAGATTTTGGAAGCTGCTTCTTTTTCCATTGTGAAAATTGCTGCTACTTCACTTGGTGGTAGCTGCAGACCCTCCTCTCAGCTCCACTAATAAAATGTGACACAAAGGTTTTCTCATCTCGGCTGCTGACTGACACAAAATTTGATGTTTACTTCAGTTTGAGCTCTATGGACAAAATGCAAATGAGCATCTACCAGTGGTCACAAAAACAAGTGTAATGTTGGTAGAGCGATGTTAAGTGGCATCTTGATGCACATGACAATGAATCCCTTCCTGCATGTGCACCGCAAACAGTCTGAACTTTCTGATTCACCCTCTTATAAAATTCACATGCCTCATCCCATTTTATCCAAAACTTCAGCCAACCATCATTTTAAGGTATAAAAAAAAAGCAAGTCTTCACCTCAAAATAAATGATTTACCTTGTGGGAACTGAATTCTGCCTGCTGGGGTGTATGTACATTAAGTATTCCCTGTACCCGCATTGTGATGGATACATTGTGCGCATGCAGAAACATAACCTGCTACTCATGCTGGATCAATAATTTATCTTTGTCATCTCTGAATTTGTATTTGCTGCACACAGGGGGACAAATGTAATGTTCTGGCATTCGCTTCAGAGCAAAATTCCACAGACTCATTTGTCTCTGGGAAAATAACAGGTCAGATGCCATTCCCCACATGCCATTATTAAGATCGAAACGTACGCCAGTCAAAGGAATGTGAGTTACGAAGCTGTGAACTGACACAGATGTACAAATCCCTCTGTTTGTAATCTGTTTTTAATGAGAGGCATGTATCAAAGTTATTGGGAAAGGAGGAAATGCAGAGCTGAATGATTGATGCAGGTGAACGGCACCTTTTACTGAAAAACATGTTCGATGTGATGCAACTCTTGCATATGGCCTGCAGGAAGGAACCGTAATATACAGCGCTTTGTGTAGGTAACATGATAATGGTGTTCATTAAACAAATGGCGGTAACCTTTTCTGTCAGTGCGGTGAATTATACCACACACTGGAGCGCATGAATGCAGCGCAACATTAGCATGTTAAACTCATTAGCCTACTGTGACTGCGACCCCCTACTGCAGGTTTGAAGCTGGAAATGAACCAAAACTACGATGACGGTTGTGAGTGTGCCGGCTGCACCCATGGGAGCCGAGCGAGAAGAGGGAAAACGTATAAAATAATATATGAAAAATCATGCACGCTGAGTGGAATAAATTGAGAGGCGTAGCTCACATCAAAGCCTCACCTGAACTGCTTCCCACTTGTGTGTGTGTGTGGGGGGGGAAACATCATCAGAAGGAATAATCTCATCTTTCTCTTGCTTCTACTACACTGAATACAGATTGGTGACTGACTAGGAGAGAGTAGAGTGGGAAGTTCAGAAAAAATGTTTACACATTTGCGAGGTACAGTAAGTGACTTCATGTGGGAAGCTTGTAATCAGATACAACAAGTCAATATACTACATTAACAACACAATACAGGATATAATGGCACCATATATGTGAAAACAATGGTGCTGAGTTAAATTCACACATTGATATAATGTCCCCTGTATGTGTAGGTACCATAAAAGTTAATGTAATATTGATTTTATGTCTTTGGTATCACTGTGGCAATCTATGTTCTGATGTTTTCTGTAAGCCCTTCCCATAATTGTAGTTGAACGTATGTTGTATATTAAGTAGTAAAATTTGTATTTATAGCTGAACAGAGTCGGCACCGCAGTGGATGAAAAACTTCAAAGTCAAAGGCCAGGCAGAAATTACATTAAGTGAGCCCGAGCGTAGAGCAAAAAAATTAGATAATAAAATCAGAAAAGATGAAAGCGTAGTTAAACTGATAAACTCTCTCATGAATTTTCACTTGTTTTGATAAAATGATTCGATTAGAACGTGACATATTTGATAAAATCTGAGTCAATATTGGATCAGAATTGCAAAAAGCTTGATTTGCTAATTATTTTTTTGAATCACATCTCTCCTGTTAATCGGTTTTCTCTGGAGTGAGAATTTATGGCTTAAAGTGAGTAACACTCAGTGTGCTACACACCATGTTATTGTCCAACCTGCTTACTGCTGAGAATAATTACACCTTTTTAAAACAATCACTGTCAAGGAATATATTTCCTTGGCGTGCCTCTTTTTGTTCGGCTGCTTTACACATATGGAAACCAGCGTCATCAGTAAAGCAGCAGAAGGTGCTGAGAGGAAGGTAAACGAAAAGTCGCTCTCACACAGTTGGTGCAGACTGAAGCTCCAACTGGCTCCAAACTGGATCTGACATGTGTGACGAGGCCTAAACAACAATAATCAATACTGACTTTTCAAGATTAAGCCTGGATTGACACATTATATATCCATCATTAGATATCTGCTCACACCGGCGCAGTGATGCTGAATCATAAACGGCCAACAGAGTGACGATAACGATGCTGTTAAAATGAAGATTGGTTCTGCTTTCACCAAATCAACACGACTTTTAATGGCTGATTGAACTCTCTGCCAAAACAAGTCAAAGTTTAAGACGCCTGAAAAACTGTTTGCAGCCCGATAAATTGGTTTTAAACTAAGTATTGAATACAGCAGCATGTGATGCAATCTAACACAGCGGCAGAATGATAAACACTACAGCGCATCTTTGAAACCTAAAATGTCGATGCTTGTTGAGATTTAATCTGAGGTGTTTTTATTCTTTAACCTGCTGTTGTGTGAAACAACATTATAGAAGTTTAGGTTGCATTACATTGCACGCAATAGTGACCTACACTCTGTTGTCTCCCTTATTTTCCCCTCAGTTCCACGTTTTTGCTGCTGTCAGTGAATAAAGAGATTATTTCCTGACAAGATAAATGAAGAAACAATGATGATTTGTTGCCTCAACTGACATCATTGTGCTGAAATTCTTGACTTTGTCCTCGGACCTGTAGTAAAAAAGCCGAAAAGATGTCATCCTTTAGTCTCAAAAAGTTGCAGCTGATTAGGGTTTCACCAAATTAGATATGTTTATGAATGACAGCTCCTAAGCACCACTCGCCAGGTACTGTTGCTTTGCCTAGGAGCAAATACAGAATCAAAACTGAAAGCAATTTGTTGAACAGTGGATCCTCGATTCACACAGAAGTTGCCAAAAACTACACCTCTCTTCTGACAGAATGTCATAGCAACTGTTGTCGGAGGACGGTTTGTCAGCTAACAAAGCTATGATCCCTAGTTTGGTTGAAAACACTAGTTCCAGTTTACTTTTAATAATTCAATCTAACTTGTTTGAAAATGACGACCGTATATTGTGGTTTAAAATATCTACCTGATGGGGCAACTCAGTGGCTAAAAGTCTGTCTCTACTGGCAGTTTATCATAATATTTTAGGTGTAATTGGGAGAAATGTAAGATCAGTCAGGTAATTTATTCTTAAATAAGGCTGTTTGGATGTTTAACTTACACACTTATTGGCACATAAGACTTTTAGCATCAGAACTGATTTAATATATCTTGCAAATACGAATCCTCTAAAGAACATCACAGGGCTGTTACCACCAGCTTTAACTCATATTTCATTTGGCACCATGGAGTTGCAAGAACATTTTTTGGACAAACCCAGAAGTACAATTCTCATTCATTTTTGCCATAGAAAATATCAGGTGACTCCCGGTTGGAGCATATAAATCAACATGGGACTCTGATTAATTTATTGGTCTAAATTATTAATAAACGCATTACAACATATCTGAACAGTTGAAGGTACAAGCTTGTGCACGAGAATTTTCAGGGGAGATGTTAACTACAACTCCCAGGGCGTGTTTTGACAGGAAACCTCTCGTCACTGAGCTTCACATTTAGTCACAAGAACTGCTGACGGTTATGCTGTTGAGAAGTCAAAAAACACAATCTACAGCTTCAATCAGCTCAGTTTTGACAACAACTGCAGATATAAAAACGTTATAAATACCTTAACATTTTGATTTGGGACTGATCAGCTTCTTCTCCAAAGCAGCAGTGCCTGGGGGTCGTGGGTATTGTAGTATTTAGAGCTCTCCATTACCAAAATAATGGACAGAACATGATTTCCCAGGAACAAAGACAAAAAAGCTTAAGGCTACAACATCAATCTGTGCGGTCATTATCCCAGAGAGGTCTGAGTTTCTGTGTTCACACTGAGGACAACGTTTAGAGACAAAATTGAATACAGAGTGGGAAAAAACACATCAGGAACTAGCAGCGCCCCCCCACTTCTCAACTCTACACACATGCTGGGAGTGAGTGCAGCTATTTTTCAGCGTACCAATCAGCCCCACAAACTAATGGAGTGAATTGATGATGTGCTATCTCTTGAACTTTGATATCATGCTTAGTTGCAACTGTTGTATGTCGAAGCCATAAACCATAAAAGTAGAAAAATCCTCAGATTTTCAACTTTCTGACAGTCCATGAACTAAAAAAAACCCAAACTAGATCTCACCATAAAATGACTTTTGACAGTTCATCAAAAGCAATTTATTCTACATGTCTGAAATTACCCATTTGCACAAATCTAATTTTGTAAAAAACAAAAAAATCTGCACTTCTAGGCACGACCATGAAGCCATGACTGACTCAGATGTGACAATCACATGTTAAAAATTCAGAAACTGTTCAGCAGAACTGCAGTCTGTTTTCTCACATCGCAAATACGAGAAAAGAACCAAACTAATTAAAAATGGAAGTCATAAAATATCTACAGTATGTAGAGTCGTTCTTGTTTTCCAGTGTTCGTGACCCATTTATGTGCACAAATCAGGTTTCATTGTTTCTTATTTGTGGTTTATGGCATTGTAATTGTGTCAAACTGCACAGAAAACATTTCTCCTTACTTCTAGCCTTGGTTGTGCTGTTTCCAGAGAGGTGCAGGACTTTACATTGCAAAAAATGTCCAAAACTGCTTGGGACTAAGCTAATTAGCTTGACATGCTCGCGTTTGCTTAGGCTCGAGCAGATAAAAACAGTTTCATCCATCCTTACACTTTTGCTCTTGTGATTTGATTTTGGAATTAAAAAAAAAAATTCCCCATTAGAGACTTTAAATGTTGGCCGTCACTGTTGCAGCCTCGTGGGTTCTTCTTCTTCAACATGTGCAGAAATCTGAAGTCTGACATTCCTGCAGGGCAAAGTTACGGCTGAACAATCTGTGTTTGAGGCAGAGGTTTGGTGAAGGGTCATTTCTAAGATGGACCTTTTTGCATAAGTCAAATTACAAATGCAACATCACACAGGAATCAACGATTAAAATATATATTAAAAGATCAACTATATGATGTCATGCTCACAAGATTTCAAACTGCTGTCAACTGGCAGGGCTCTGTAACTCACCATATCCGCACTGAGAGGGAAAAAAGCCGAAGCAGAGGGCATCGCTTGTCTCATCTCGACTTCAGAGACACTGTTCTTTTAAAGTTGTTGGTTAATGCGGTTGGCTGACTGACTCGGGGCTACACAGCGGCACTTCCACTGAGATGAAATAAACTGCAGATTTAAATGATGAGTGGGAGTGAAAGAAGTTCAACCGTTGGTGAAGCTTAAAAAAAAAAACACCCCAAATCCAAGCACTCTTTATACTGTAAACGGAGAGGCTGGAGCAGGTGCCTTTGTGTTTAGTCCCATGTTTGGCTGTTTAACTTGTCTGGGAGGTGAAATGTTTTAGATGGCTTACAGTAATCAGCATCCTCCGCCTTGGGACACGGCATACAATTAGAACATTGTGCTGCCTCGCTAAATGCCAATTTGGGCTCCAAGGCTGAACGCTAACAAGGGTCCCTCTCTAATAATGTGTATTCCTGCTTAGATATGGAAAACCCCGACCGTGCTGAGTGTACAAGAACCCCTTTTTGTTCAACGAAACAGGGATTTATTATTAGGCACCATTTTGGCTCCACAAGGAACAAAAAGCCTCCCTTCTCAGCAGCTCTCAGACTAAACTGTTTGCTCACCTGGCCTTCCCACACATTCACTTGAACTGTCAGCTGAAATGCTCTGTTTATGGCTCTTCAAGGACTCTGGCGTCACACAACATCTGAAAATCTGCTTCGTTCTGCCATAAAAAGAAACGATTCATTTAATACGTATATATATACTGCGGTTGTTTAAGCTGTTTAAAGCTCTGTAGATAACAAGCCAATAGATTTTTGTCTTCACGCTAATAATAGAGGCCTTTAGGTGCAGGAGCAGGCGAGGGCAGCGGAAGTTTTTACTCTGCAGATAAGCTCGGCTGATTTGTTTTGCACTCCGAAGCCGACGGTGTTCGTTTCTGTCACGACCGAAGGCTGCATCTGCTATAAAGGTGAAAGAGCAACGCGTAAGGCTCTGAGTGAGGGCTCTGCGGGCCCATTTTAAAACTCCTCTGATGCGCTCAGCACCTGAAAACAATCTGTTGGCACACAGATCGCAATCTAGAGTCAGCAGTAACCACCACAGCGGAGGTCAGAGCGACCCAGTGCGGCATGATATGTATATCATTATTGTGCTGTGAGGCTAAAGGTGCAGTGACGGAGGAGGAAGAGGAGAATTAGCTGTGAGTTGATGTCACACTCCTGAAATGGGAAAAATGGATAAAAATGCAACTTAAACATCTCTTTTGGCCTTTCATATGGAGAGACGCTCTTTCCTTGCCAGGGGGAATTTGAAATGGGCTCCTCTCTTGTTGGCAGGTGGGAACACATGAACTCAAGCGAACTCGCCGCCATGACTTTGAGCAAAGACAGTTTCCTCCTGATTGACAGCGACTCGTAATCCTCCCTTTCGCTGTCAAAACAAGCGATTTCTTGCTTGCAGGTGGTTGATGAAAGCCTCATTTGTTTAGAATCCCGATAAATCAAACATTGTTATACTAATTAAAGCCCGTGCTGTAATTTATGGTAATCAAAACGTCAACAATGGTCTCATTACATCACTACACTACTCATAAAACGGAGAATAATTTAATCGGATTTAATATTTAGTGTGTATAATTAGTGAGCACAGAACTAAGAAGATTAGGTTCATTTAGTGAGGTTACGGTGGTGGTCATTATCTGATGTCCGGTGATTGATGCTCAAAAGGTTGCACAGTGTGACTGCAGTGATGATAGAATGAAGGATGACACGATAGCGGTAATGTGGTCTCACCTAGGTTCCACTGGTTAAAAAAAATCAAAGGCAATCTCTTCTCGTGGTTGTGTCTGTTATTTATTTATATCTATGTGACATTTTTCTGCACCACATTTTTTTGCCCTATTTACTTGCTTTGTGCTCATTCTAACAAAGCTTCAAAGAGCTTAGCACAGGTTGCCTGTAGCTACCTCCTTTAAACACCAGCTCCTCTTGCAAGAACCAGTAGGAAGCTGCTCTCTTTTCACTCTCTGAGAACTACAGTAGGTATTCTGATGTCCTTTTGAATTAGCCGGTGCACTTTTCATCCTCTTTTTTTTTTTTTTTTTAATCCTGGTGAGGTGAGGGATTACGGATGCTTATCGGTGTATGAAGATCAAGGGGATTAGTGGCATAATCCCATTTGAACCCACATACAGTTTTGGCAACCTTGTCTAATTCTGTTCAACTCTGATCTGCCCACTGCCCCAAATGTTTACTGTGGCACAAAGCCAGATTATCTGCCTGCCGACCATCTCTGTTGATCTTTGACTCTGCTCAAACGGGCTTGATTGGTTAATTTATCCCTGGATTCACTGACCTGGACAATTACTTTTTCTCATCTCTCACTTAAAATTGCAAAATAACTCGCACCTGAGCATGATAACCCTGCAGTCATTCTGCCTCATAGGAAAATATGAAGACCTCACCCTGCAACAACTGCAGTGTGGGGAAAAAAAAAGATCCTTTTCTTCTTCGTGGGCTCTCACTCATGTTGTTGAGCAGATAACCCTCCCTCACTCTCATATGCAGGACACGTTGCAGCGTTGTTAAATATCAAGACCATTCCTCATCCTAATGACCTAATGTGAACAGCATCAACAATTGCTTCCTTCTCCCTCTTTGGACTTTAATCTCACCAACCTCCATCCACCCCACCTCTGCACTGATAGGTAATGGAGAATACACGCATTGTGAATCATCATTTCACGACAGCAACTGCCTCTAGATGGGAAATTATAGCCGCCATACATTGAGCCTGAATATCCATAATATGATATGTCGTGCGCGATAATCCTTGATGCTTGATTTTTTTTTTTTTGGGGAGGAGTAAATGGCGCGAATGCACTCTCCCTTGGCAAATTTAGAGAGACCTGGTATCCTCATTGGTATTCTGCAGAACAGCGGTATCAAAAACTTTGGCCAAGTAATTGTAGTGATGCTGAAATATGCTGCTTGATCTCTTTCCATTCAGTTGATCAAACAGGGGATCTGTCAAGACAGCCGCTGCTAACTCTGTGTTTCGGTGTGAGCTAGGAGCATGACAGCGCTCCTTCCTTCCCTCCACCTCTTTCTGGGTAAAGGAAGCCAATGTGCTACAAGGCCCTGTTTCACTTCTGTCTATACTTGTTTGTCGTCCTCGTGAAGTTTTGTTTGATCGTCTGGGTTTCTGTTGAAAAGGAGGAACAGCAGACATGATGCTAATCTGACTGTAAATATGAGGCCCGCCGAGGGTTTCAGGCAGCATCAATACACATCACGGACTGGCATTGGATCGGTCAGGACCATATGGCACCATGTCTGCTGAGTGCCAAGAGAAGCCTGTAAGTGACTGTTTGAATTATGAAATGTGAATTGTATTAAGCATCACAGCTACTTAGCATGTGGTTAGTGCAGTCACCTGCATTCCTGGGATGCAGGAAGGCTTCATTATATCACATTAATCATTCACTGGAAGTGCAGAAGTCGTGGATGATAACAAGCTGTCATCAGTCTTTGCCGAACGAGTCCAGCACATCAAAACTCTATTCAACTCTGTGCGCTTAACTCTGAATTTAGATGTCACTGCTGCTTTTCTTCTCCACTGTTGTTCATCCCTACTATGTAATCAAACTTTGCCAGTTAAAATGCCCCAATTATCACTTTGTTGTGGTAAAAATATGACAATAAGATAGATATTTATGGTATAATTCAACTATATAGTAACATCACAGCACATAGCAAAAAAAAAAGAAGTCAAAATAAGATAAGATAAAACCTTATTAATCCGGAAAGAAATTCTTCTGGCAGATATTACTAAGAAAAAAGTAATGACATAAAATAAGAAATGCTTAAAAGTAGAAAGCTGTAGGATATCAGGATGATACATTACTGAAATAAAATAAGTACGCTAAAATAAGGTAAGAACAGAACAATAAAAAAGTAATGCCTACAATTATATGGGTAATGAAATAATGAAAAGAAATTAATGAAATTAACTGTTACACCTGAAAAATGAAATGAAAATGAAATGTTGCACATAAAACTGACATGAAAGTAAAATACTGCAAATGCACAAGAGAGTGAGAATCACATATTCAGCATTGTATTATATGTAGATACTGTACATGCATGATAATGAGGCTGAAGCACTAAAGTTGTCACCTTGTCGTGTTATTTAGTCCAGCTGCATGACTGTAAAACGTCATAAAACACCCCGACGTTGTTTGACTTGACTGGAGTCGATGATATATTCAAATTTAACACACAATTACACGACCAGCTGATTAAATCCAGTCAGTTCCTCGCAGCGGTCCGACTGTAAACCTTGTTCACTGCAGATAGTACAGGAAGGAGGACCACAGCAGCGCATTTCACATAATTTCATCATCAAAGCGTTTTCCCACTGAGGAACCGTCAGTGAATGAGTGCTGAGAGAATGAGGCCTCTTGATGCAGGACACTTCATATCACCAGCAGTCACATTTCAGCACAGAAGCTGTTTCGAGCTCGCACAAAAAGCCAGAGAAATAAAAAGAAAGTCATGTGCTGTGGATAATTGGCAGGAACTGTATTTATCCATCCGCAGCTCGCTCTGCTCTTCATGTTAACTAGTCATTGTCAGAAGAAAATGCCGCACTCAATAATGCATGCCTAATTTAAAAGACTGCTGCCCTTTTGCTACCTGCTCTCTCTTCTACTGCAGCGAAGATTAGAGCAGGGTGGTGCATCTTAAGGTGTCTGGAGCTGATGTTTTACCAATCAGCTGGATCTCATTTTGCAGTTTGAAATGAGCATCAGTCATTAACGCGACCTCTGGGAGATAATTTGACCCGTGGAGTGTGTAGGCTTTACTGGCCTCGTCGGTAAGGGGCTTTACTGGCTCTTTGAGGTGTCATCAAACTGCCTGGTGGCGACTTGGAGCGAAGCATCAATAATTCAAGGGCAGTTAATTCACCTTGAGACCGATCTCTACGGACCTTGAAGACAGAGGTTGAAAATGAAGTGGGTCTGCCCTCTGAGAGTATGATCGCTCCGTTTTACATTTTGCCTCATTATGCAGCAGGTGGATGTTTTGGTCGGTGGATTTGAACCGATTAAAGCTGATGTGGTGCTCACGTGGAGGGCTGCATGCGTCATAGACCTGGAAAACCTGAGAGAGGTTATTGAAAACACTCCATATGTCCTACCAACAATGCATATACTTCCAGAGAAGAACCCACACTCTGTCTTTCAATTCCTCTGGGGAATAACCCCAGTACTGAAAGTTCAGACTTTGCAGGTCCGGGCTGTGATTTGTCTTTGTAAATAATTCAAGCTTCTGCTGCCGTAGTCAAAGACTGCTTCTTGTTAGCAGTATGGAATCCAGAACAACTGACAGTCAGATCAGCTGTCGCAGCGTGATGAGGATCTGCAGCAGGTCTGACCTTCTAATGATCGGCCCCCAGCTAAGGCCACAGCAGGACTCTCATGTAATTTCCTTCTTTATCCAGAAAGATGACACAAGCGTCAGCTGCTGGAGTGCCACTGTTTGATTGTAAAGCAGATATGGCATCTTCTGCCTTCTTCTCACAGCTTCAGTGGATGCTGAGAGATTGGATATCAACAAAAAAATCTCATTTTGTTCTGCTTTAAAAAAAAATAAAAAATACAGCCAAATAACATTTAGGGCAAATGCTGGAGCAAAGCTGTCTCTATTTTCTGTCAGAGCCATTGGATTGGCACGTTACTGAAGGGGTGATGTACAGGAACACAGACATGCCAGGAACCTCTCTGGTGCTGCGATATGTCTTGATCATCTGCTGGAGCAGGAATCAGCGGTAAACAACTGCAGACCTGCCGAGCTTTAAAGTCTCAACGTGGTGCAGGCAAGCAAGGATCAGAGGAGTTCTGTGTCTCAGCAGTTTTATTCCACATTGTACTAAAGAAGTCGAGAGGCTGTATTTATAACTTGTTTTTGATTCACTTAAGGTGGTAAGAAAAGATATAATGTGCTCATTAGAGCTGTCAAACTGTCACAGTAAACTAACACTGCCATTCTATATGAGGCTATAACACACGTCTGTAATGAGCCTGAAATAAAGTGTGACTGTAAAAGAAAGACTTACAAACTTGAGTCTTTATAATTACTAGTATTTCTGTGTCTGAAATGCTCTCAGATAGAGGCTTTTCTTGGCATACAGGAGGTGACAATTCAGAACTGTGGAATCAAACAAAAACCCGGCTCCTCGACTGTAGTTAGACACTTTATCTGCCTTTCAAAAGATAACTGGACTCTCCAGGTTTGGCAGAAACTGCTGCTGCTAGAAAATATCAGACACAAATTTTAATCTGAGGAGTGAGCTGTTTATTAGCCAGATTGGATTACATGTGCTTAGTGCAAAATGCAACATAATGCATCTCATTTCTGAGCCACAAACGCTTCAATTAAAAATGAAAAAGAGGAGCCCTGTGAACATTTCTGTGAATGACGTCTGTTTGTTTTCACAGCGGCATCCCGGGGAAGAAATGTGGAACCATCATCTTATCTGCAGAGGAGCTGGGAAACTGCAGAGTGAGTCCAAAAAGTTCTAACTTTTTAATTTGTTTACACTGTGCGTTTCGGATTAAATGTTTTGCAGTGCTAATCTAACATGAAGTGGGCCCTTTATAACTGGTGCATCGGAGTTTAATTGAATGTATTGATAGATTGCGACATGTCACTGTGAAATCGTATGTGTTGTGGGGAATTGGTGCGTAACGCATGTTTAACAATGTTCACAGGCCTGCTGAAGTGAAGTGGGATGTTTAATATGCTCGACTTCAGTAAGATATATTGCATCATAAATGTCCCCATTAAACGAGCAGGATACGCCGCGTTACTGCGCAACCGCGTTTGTCATTTGGAAATTGTGTACATAGTGAATATACTATGAGTTTAAATGGCTATTTAATGAGACCGCCTTCATTCCAATCACTAAAACAGGCATTTGCTTCTATGTGTGGTGTGTTAATCCATGAGTCTGCGTAATAACCTGTGTCTACTAATGCCCATTGGCTTTCTCTCCACACTGCTAAATGAAGATAGTAAATAATCACATTATACCGCTGCCAGTGGAGCTGAGGAAAGTAGCAAGACTTATTGACCAGAACAACTGGCCTCCCTCAGAGACTCAACAGCAAGCCAGTGAGCTTCTGTGTAAATGTTTTATGATGTACCCGTTCATGTACGCAACTAATGATTCTTAACATTCTGTCAGTTTAGTAAAAAGCATCTAGTTTAACAGTGCTCGTCCCCGGCTAGGAGGATTTTTTTTTTACTAACAGCGTTGTCTGGTCCCTGACAAGTAAAGAGTCTCCTGTTGCAGAGAGACAGATAAGTCGTGCTGATAATGAAACTGCCATGATAACTGTTACTGATTCTGTCCTGCTGGATTGAAGTGTCAGTGCTCACAGCCATTGAAGGGCTGCTGTGAGTCATCAGGTGCATTGAATGTGCGATGATAGGAGCAGCACCGGCGCCGCAAAGCACCACTTCAAAAAGCGATTTAGTAATATAAATGCAAATCATCGTTACTGGTACAAATGACCGTTTCCTTTCTACCACATTCACTTAGAGAGACAAAGACTTGACAAGTCACTCCAGACCTGCCCTGTTTATACAGAATTTAACCCTGAATGGGAACAACTCAGGTCTGAGTAAAGAACAAGAAAATGAAAGCAAAGACAGATTACAGAGGATGACGCTGAGTCCCGCATCCGTGAATTACAGCAGGATGGAATCTGGTTGCATCCATCTGGACTGTGTTTATTCTATAGTCCACCTGTGACTAATAAATGGAGGCAGCTGAGATAAACAACTCCCGTTTGGGGAAACTGAAACCAACAGAGTGGGAATCCGCTGGGGAAGTTCTGCAGGGAGCGTTAACGGAGAGGTGGGTTGGCGCTCACCTTGGTGCTGGATTTGCCAGGTATCATTAGACAGAGCAACAGCCTCTGCATGGATCAAAGGCTTCCTCTTGGCTGTCGTTATCTCTGGCACATGTGACTGCTGAGCACTGACTGGCTCAATTTCAGATTTTCCTCATGGTCCAGCTGCAGCTCTGCCTGATTGAAATCTAAGTAAACCCCACAACACTCCGCTGCCTGTTCGTGGATTACTAAGAGCAAGTTCAGTTAGTTTATATGACCTGTACATGATCAAGTCAAATCAAAGCAGTTACGTTTATCTGCACAGCACACGCTCTACCCCGCAACCCTCTGAAAACAGAACCTAATGTATGTCTGCACAACATGGCCTTGCTACCGTACTATTCACTCACACTAAGCCCTAATTACTATTGACATTCTGGATTGTTTAATGTATTTTCCTCAAGCAAGTACTCTGCAGTTGATCAGTGCAGCCACAAGATGGAATTCAGCTTTTTTCCCTAACCCTTTTAATTTCTATTTTCTTTATGTTTTGTGCGTACATAAAACAGATCCTCACATTGACAAAAACCTGAGGCTACCAGTAGTAATCGGACGAAAAAACGCCAGAATGAATGGAGCGACGCACGAAGCATTCACAGGAGTTGTGTTAATTTCTGGTTCATATAATCCTCTCACGGCTCGTGATTCATTTGGTGATTCACGACATTCAGTCTGAGATCCTGAGGATGTTGTAAGCTTATGTAACGGGAATTCAAGTATTGTCAGCATTGCTTTGTATTCCTTTTGAAAGACCAGTCCCACTCTCTCTGAAAGTGACAGCGTGCAGCGCTCTGCCACTTACCCCATGAGGCGATATCTTGATAGAGCAGAGAAATAGGAGGAAGGATGCAGACTGCACTCAGTATTCCCCTGCTGCTCCTAAACCGCAGTGGCTGAAATGAATGTTCTGCTTTTTCCCCCACTTAATGAGAGAACACTGCTCAGCACCAGAGTGGGTATGTGTTATCTGGGCCTAATGAAGGCTTAAGGCACCGTGCTGCCATGATAGTGTAATTGTAGAGACTGTGTCAGGCCTAAGCAGGACACTTATAGGATAGTTCTGTTTTTCAGGGCTTGAAAAACTGACCAAGCAAACTCTTCTAACGTGATGTGTCGTTTTTGTTGTTTTTTTAATCCACCAAATGGGACCTCGAAAAATTAGATGCTCGCGTGAAAAGTCACCGAGGGAGATCTTCACGCACGCTTCAGGCACAAAATATACAGTTGATTGCTCTATAACTCGGCTTATCCAAATATTCAAATTAGAAAAAGACAATTTTGTATGAGCATGATCTCTACATATAATTGCATGGCGGGTACAAACACAAATAATAACTGAAAATGACAGTTAGAAATTAAACTAGATACACAGCGGCCCAATTAGCCGCCACCACTGACTGTTTTAATCAGCTTTGCTCTTTTCCTCTGTTTGAACATTTTCACTACATTGACGTGAATCAGAGTACGATTTAAACGAATGAACAAATGAGCTCGCAGCTGTCGGTGCAGTGGCATCTGTCACTCTAGCAGCAGTTGCCTCGAAAATATTGGCGGGTCTGTGTCGGCGTCCGAGGCATAAAGCGATGTGATGGGAGGTTAGTGAGAGGCGGGTCAGTGGAGGCAGGGCGCGCCACCCTGATGTGGGTCAAAGCAATCGATAGAGGCCCTGCCCAGCACCATGCTGATTCAGATCTCATAGCGGTGCTTCAAAACCTAAAAGCCAAGGACACCAGCTGGGTAAAAACAGCTCCTCTTTTTGCTGGTTGGGGGCTCTGGGTATCTTCTGGTATTTCACATTTATTATGTGATGATTGCATATGTGATGTATTTCAGGGCTAAAAATGAAAACGTTCATACAGCATTGAGATGAAGGTTGCTGCTGGTGGAGATCATTTTGCAGAGTGGACATTTACCTGTCCAGTGTGCTCACTGTACAGGCTCATCATTATACAGTGCAGACTAATGCCTTGACCACAGGGAGACTATCTGGGAAAAAAAAAAAAGAGCATTATCGGGCATGTTCATTGTCCTTGATGTGGCAGTGCACATTGAAATGCTGCCTAAATGAGTATAATTATGATAATACCAGCCTTTCTAATGTATCATTAGTTGCACTCACACCCTCAATATCCTTTTTGTACACAGCCCCTCCCCCTCCTTTCCAATGTGCAGGGCTGTAGAATCCATTTCTGAGTCTATGCATGCTGCCTCATACTGTTACTATTATTATATTCAGCACAACAAGGTATTTTCAATTTCATATCCCCCTATCCCATCCGCATTGTTATGCAGGAGTTCCACTATCAAAAAAAAAAAAAAATGGTAATGAATGCATTTGCAGGTTTGGGAAACTAGAGCCCACTGGTTGGTTTCGCTCTCCTCTCATTAGGATTCAGTCAGCACTTTGCTTTTATTTGGTGCTTCAGTGCTTTTATATCTTGGCACACAGCATGTATAAACAAACAGGAGGCAAACAGAGGAAGGAGCATGGATCTACAGTGTCCTTCACTTCTTTTTTTTTTGTCTTTCCATCTCTCTGCCCGTTTTCTTCCTCTGTCCGTAGGATTATGCCACCATGCAATTCTGTGCCAACAAACTGGATAAGAAGGACTTCTTCGGAAAGTCGGACCCCTTCATGGTTTTCTACAGAAGTAATGAGGATGGCACGTGAGTTTGTCTCTCGCTTCTGGTTTTGGGCTTTTCAAAGCGAGGTGGGAGGAAGGGAAGCAAGGTCGAGTGAAATGCACTGAGACCTCTTGAACTCAGCTGCATACTGATGTATTCGAGCAAACGTGGTCCCAAAGCAAAGTGTACTCCTGCGAGAAGATTTTATCGTTCAGGTGTGTACTCAAGGATTTTAAATCCCTGCTAACCTGCATCTCCAGGTACACCATCTGTCACAAGACTGAGGTGGTGAAGAGCACACTAAACCCAGTGTGGCAGTCCTTCTCCATCCCCGTCAGAGCGCTCTGCAATGGAGACTATGAGAGGTAGGCTAAATGACGATGCACGGTTAAGTCACACACACACTTGGATTTTTCCAGGAGGAAATCAAAGCCACGCAGGGCTTCAATATCTGGTGTGCTCATTTCAAAATAGATCGATGCATTAAATTTAGACACAATTGATTGTAGGATACCTGAGGAGCGAGAAGAGTTTCGGCAGGAAAATACAAAAAAAGAGAGAAAAAGAAAGAGAGTCTGGGAGGGAGAGTGGCTGTACATGTCGTTCTGTAGATGCTGACGGGTGGCTGGAACAACAGTGAAGCCTCTGTGTGTGTGTGCGTGTGTGTGTGTGTGTGAGCATAAGCATGAAAGTGTGTAGACGCAGGCAGCCGAGTGAGTGTGCAGAAGTTGTCAAAGAAGCCGTCAAACACTGCCCTCCTCACCACGCTGGGTGTCAACAAAGGTTCTCTGCTTCGATCCCGTCTCTGCTCACCTGCCCAGAGAAGCTAATTGGGTCAGACAGATGAAGCAGAAGCATGAAAGACGCCTGATTCCCTTTGAGGATTTTGATGGCAACAGAAATCTAAAGCAATTTAAGGTCCCCTGACCTTTCTTGTAAAATATCTGCAGCTTGCCGTGCTGCGATGTTTTCTGACGCGCTCTTTGTCCAACATCTATACAGCGGCACCACGGCAATTTTCATTTGTTTTGATCCGATGCTTTACTACGAATCAAAGTTTAAATTCTGTTTCATACATAAGTGCTCTGTGATCATTACATGTAGCCTGGCTTTGACTCGTGATCTGTGCAGTGATTTAGGGATATCTTTTAAATGCACAGAAAAGGCTCGTGTTTTGGACTTTATATTTCCTCCCTGGCCTCGTTTCTTGTGCAAGTCTTTGGCCAGAAACATTGATGATGTGTCCACTGGCTCTCTGTAGTCACGTATTCGAGCCTTATGTGAATCTAATAAATCTCCTGTAATCATCTGGCTTAAAATGTGATCAGAAAGTAAAATCTCTCCCATCTTCACTCAGACATGATCTGGGTGTAGGAACTGAAATGAAATCGATCTGAGGACTAAGGATGCATCGCAGTGCTGCCCCTGATGCTTTATTTTGATTTTTAATTCCTCCCTGGGGAATCACCTGCTGCGAGCGGCCATGAGTGTCAAAACACACTCGTTTTTAAAAAATGTTTCTGTCAGTCAAAACTACAAGGAAGATTTGATCGTTTTCTCACCCTGACTCTGAACATCTGTCTGTGCTATGTCACTGTTTTAGTATTAAGATTGAGACGACAGCTTGTTTTAGAACAGATTCATGGCAGCATTCTTTCCTTATCTCTTTCTACACGACACAAAATGCACATGTTTGGTGTGAAAATAACGCTAAGAGCAGCTAGAATGAGTTCAGGGCAGGATAACAGAGACGCCCTCCATCAACCTGCTTCCTCTTGGCCCCACTGACACATGATTGACAGCAGCTGATGGGAGAATGGGGGGTGACAAAGCCACCAGGATTTCCATCAGATCGAGAAGAAAAGAGGAAGCACTTTTCTCATTCGCGAAGAACTCTCTCAGGCTTACGTGTTTGGTTTTTCACCTTCCATCTTATTTTGGGAACCTACAAAACACACTGTTTCCCCAGAGGTTAGTCTTCTGTCTTTGGCATGTGCTGAGAAAATGCTTTACTCAAACTCTGGCAATGCTATCAACCTCGCTGTGAGATACACAAACTCTATAATAAACAATTCATTAAAATGCTTGATGCCAGTTTATCAAGCTGCTCTAAAAACTTTTAGTTTTTCTTTGTTTGATTTTTGATGCACGACAGAAACAGACAGAAACGGAATAAGCTCCATGAATTTGTCTTGGTTAAATGTTTGCTTTTACCGAGACTGACATTGATTTGTTATTAGCTAATGCATTTTAAAACCAGACCAGTCCTGGTGTGCAGCACTTTCTAGCTGCAAGGAAGGAACAAAATTTTGTCACCTTTATTAGATCTTCAGAGAGATGTTTGCATATTTTGCATGCAAAGCACAGAGCAGGCTCCCTTTGATTGATTTAATTCAGCCTTCGCGAACAATTAATGAGCTTTAATAGCTTGTTTGGTGCTGCGTCATTTCTGAAATGCTTTTTTTGTGAAATTTCCCCCCAAGGACATTACGATTGTCGCTCATGCATTGCATAAATGTGCTCACTGAAACAAATGCTTTTGCCTCTCTTTTGACGTGTTTTGCAGGACGATCAAGGTGGAAGTGTACGACTGGGACAGAGACGGGAGGTAATGGACGCGCACACACACACACACACACACACACACACACAGAAAGTGCATTCATGATCATAAGCTGAAAAAAAATTTAATTTATGAAACCTTTGTCATGTCTTGCCTTCTAAGTTTTTTCTTCAAATTGAATGCAAATCCCACTTTGCATTTGTGTAGAAAATCTTTACGCTCAGTAGAAAACCCTACCAACACATTAACAGTTCTTTTGACTTAGTTGCTACTAAATATAACTTGTTTTTATTGGCTACATTTATTGTTGTAATACCTTTGCCATTGGTGATTCTGGTGTAACTCCTCCAGTTACATTTATCTTCAATATGTACCTACTGTATCTGAATTAATTCTGCAGAGTTAATGCAGTGTTTTTGTCTCTTTCTACCAGCCACGATTTCATCGGCGAATTCACCACAAGCTACAAAGAGCTGTGTCGGGGCCAGAGTCAGTTAAACGTGTATGAGGTGAGATAAAGGCAGTCAGTGCTGTTATCGGCCTCTTTGTTTTCCCTCAGAGCACAAGACCTTTATGCAAAACAGTGGATGCTGATGCACCTCACATTCTGTTTGCTGTATAGTGGTTGTTCTGAGGTAGAATTCAGGTCACAACGCAAAACTGACCTATTTATATCCAGTTCTGAAGGAGTGCTGCATCTGTCTGTTCAGCATAAGATATGTGTGCATCCACGCTCAAGTCATGTGAAGCACAACAAACAGAACTGTGACTGGACAAGACTATGTGCACCTTTGCCATGAAATTATTCACAAACCTACTGTAAGCTCCATTCCTGGGTGTCAGTGTGAGAAACCTACTTCAATTTAAAAGTCAACCGGTGCGCCCTTTGGTTCAGCAAGGTCTCGTTTAATGACAGGAAACTCTTGCTGGTTCGAGCTGACTTGTGGCTATTTGAGATTAAGTGCTGGTCCCCTCTGTCTGCACTGGCCCTACACGGCGTTAAGCGTCTGGGAGGTTAAGTGGTGCTGCAGACCAGTTGAGCAATAATGCTTCTGTGGTGAGAATACCAATGGAAATGCAACAGAACTGATTAGTGATTTATTTATTTATTTATTTATTTTGGATAGTGCTTGCCAGATTACTGCCCAGCGCTGGGACACTCCTATTGGTCCCTGCTCATTAAAACACTTGCCATATTGCATTAGGCTCTGAATCAGTCATGGAGGTGTTCTGAGGAAAGAACAGGGCCGATAAAGAGGGCGAGTAGCGGAGGATGATGAGATAGGTTGGAGGAGACGAAGACAGACGGAGTGAGTGGCGTGCAGAGCTGCCCTTTCACACTGCTGACACCACAGAAGGAAGTGCATCCATTACCCTTCACCAAACCCTTCTGCATTTTAATTAGAAAATGAAATACAGCAGTTTTCTTCGTGCACTGGTCTGCAAGGTCAGTGACCTCAGATGGCTTTTAGGAAAAGAAGAAGCTACCTTTTAACCATAAGAATTTGAATAGGTCATAAATTTCTGCATACTCAACGTGACACACACACACACACACAGCTTAGGAACATTAGCTCCATGAGCTGAGATGACAGCAGGCCCGGTGCAAACGGAGGTTGGTGTTATTGAATGCGATGTCTTTGTGACATAATAGGAATTCAGCAGTGAATGAGTGATGGTCACACTGCTATGAGGCATCATTTTTGTTGGACAAGTTGAGGAGAAGCTTTAGAAACCAGCCTCAGATCAGAGGAGAGAGAAGAAAGGAGGAGAGTGGGTTACTTTTTTCTTACGCTGCTCAGCTTCCTCCAGGCTTGTGCTTTGTTTGTGTGCAGACCTGTAGAATGAGCAGTAGACACATCTGACCTCGCTCATGGTTGCAAACATGTTTTTGGCTACAAGCGTTACTTAGCTTTCATTTAGAGCAGGGAATGCTGTAATCACTTAGCTTGCCATGCTTATCACCCTTGTATTGTGTATTTTTGTTGCGTGTGCCTGCCAACGCTGCACTTTCTCGTACACCTGTGAATTTGCACACAATGTAATTCAGTCTGTATGTGTTTTTTATTGTGTTTGTTACTGGGGTGAGATATGGGACATGTGTTGAACTGTCCCCAAGGCTGCTAATGTAAAATGCACAGTACAGTGCAGGTGTTTACTAAAAATCACTCTGAATAATCTGAGCCTTGCTGCAAGGCATGATCAATGGTATCTCATTCTCACCTACTGCAGTTATTGGATTCCCTCCCTGTGCTCCATTACCCTTACAGACATGGAGTAGGAGGACAAAGATGTTTTTATTACTTGCCCAGGGGTGGATAAAGAGAATTGTGCTACAAGTTTACATTATCATTATCCTTCGTTTTCCATTCTGCCTTCATACCAGGTGGTGAATGCCAAGAAGAAAATAAAGAAAAAGAGATACATCAACTCTGGGACGGTGAGTCTGAGATCTGAGATAAGAGCAAATCTCCTGCTGCACTCACACTGCTTTTCCGTTCATCAGAAACTTTCCACTAAGTGGATTGCACGAGGCAGTTCAGCTCTGTTCAATGTTTTTGTTCCAATCCGCAGTCTCAGAGCCTGTGATCCAGACAGTGAACTTTAGTTGATGGAAAAACATTCTCATGACCTCAGATGGGGTGAACATCCAATGAAACGCACAAAGGGGCTCATTTCGGTGTCTTTTAAGTGAAAAGGGGGAGCGATGGATGTTTAGAAATGAGCCACTGCTTTGCTCCTGCTCCTGCTGTATGCTGCGACGCTGTAATTAAAGCCTGTGACTAGTTATCCATCATGCTGATCAGCAGTCGCACTCATGTTCGGTGATTGTAATACTAATAAGCTGCTCAGGCGTCAGAACGGCTCTGCGCGGATAAGTCATTTTGTGGGCGGTTGGCGCAGAGGTCAGTGTTAATGCATAGATTGGTATATTTTATTTTCCCTAATTACCAAGCATGAGTTAATCAGTCGGGACCTCTTTTTTATTTTTTTCCCCTGCAGGTGTCCTTGTTATCATTCATTGTGGAGCAAGAGCACACCTTCCTGGATTATATCAAAGGAGGGTGAGTCCAGTGTTTGCCTGCCAGTTACATTTTTATTGTCTATGCATGAATGCTGTTTTTACTGCTTTGGTGTCAGGCTCCTCAATGACACAGAAAGTCTAACAATACATAATTAGATTTCATAAAGTGCCCTTCCATTTGTGCTGCTTCCTAATTCACTTGGATGTTTGGGTTTCATTGTGCAGAATGATGAATGTGACACCTGAAAGTTTTTACATTTTCTCACTTTCAGTAACACAGGTACACAATATACAATGAAGTAGGAAACAACTAGCATATTCATAATTTGAGAAGGGGAAGGAGTGAATGTAATTTTACATTTTATCTTGAACTTTTATGGGGGAAAAAAACATATCAGACACAAATTATTGTCCTAAGCAGAGTCCTGACAGATGTGTGAGGGGGATCTTTCATAACGTTGATCTTATTTAGCATTCATATGTCAGCTGTGTAAACACCCAGCTGGGATATTCTGTGAGTGATGTGAAAAGCTAATAAAAAAGTTGGTCTAAAAATTTAACAACCGAAACAGCATGACAGTTAAATTAGAGAACAGCCCCTCCCTTTATAACCTCAGGCTTACAGTCAAAGAAACATTAAACTACACTCTGTTCTGTCTGTTTAAACAACAAACTTTTGCATTATTCAAATGAACAGAGACTAAGAATATATCAAATGGAATCTATGTAGTATGCACCACATTTAAGGTGCTACAAGGTGAATCTCTATGTTCATGCTACATTAAATTATCATGACCAAAGTCTGAGCTGTAAATAGTGTCTATGTCAACATACAAGCCATAACATAGGCTGGAAAACTCCAATGAACGCTCAGTGCAGTAACTGAACAGGCAGCCAGTGACTAATATTAAATGTGATCAAAGCCATATTTAACCCAGTGAAACCCAAAACCCACCAGTGGGTTTGAAAGATGTGCCAGCTTTTAAAAAAAAATCAACAAAATTACACTATTTATCAGAGCCAGAAACAGTAAAAACAAACTTTCCGATGGTCCTTGAACTACTCATCTGTGATGGGAAGTTCTACAGAAAAAAATTCACTGTGACACTTCATCAAAATTACATTATTCTACACATTTCATCTAAAAATCTGACAGAACCTATTGAACTGTGAAAAGCTAAAAAATTCTGCGCTTTCCAGCATTAACTCTATTCAGGACTTTCATGTTGCCGTACGTAGAAGGTCTTTCAGGGTCCATTGGACCCCAAGAAAGAATACGAGCAAAATATTTGTTGGTATTCATTATAGACTTTTATTCTATGTTAAATACATTTTCTGATGAGTTGACGTATGTTTGGTTCCAAATGCATGACAAATGTCCCTCTTTTTATATCTATATAAAAAAATCTTCAAAAATAAAAAACAATACCTGTCACCTAAACCAAATTTCCTGGGGTCCTAAAGACCCCCAAAGTCCTGAATAGGGTTAATGTGAAGACTTTAGTGGCTCAGCTGCAAACAACAGTCACATGATAAAATTTAAGGACTTTTCGGCTGAACTGCAGGCTGTGTTTACACAGAGCATTTAGGAGACAAGTTTAGAAACAAATTCCAACTGTAAGTAGTAAAATATGTGTAGTACCCACCAGGTTTTTTTGTTGTTGTTGTATTGGTAACACCTGTAGGCACTTGGAAAAATGTTGTAATTTTTGTAAAATAAGTAGTGAAAGATTCAACTTTTTTTTTTCTGCTGTATGGCATTATAACTGTATTATAGTACACAGAAGATATTTTTGAGTTCCCTCTACATCTTGCCAGGGTTGTGCTGTTTCTTTTGAGGTGCAGGACGTTATGTTTGGAATTAAATGTGAGCTGACAGTAAATAAAAATGTGACAGGAGTTCCAATTGTCCACAAACTGCTTTGGGTTCAGAGGGTGAATGGATGTGGTTTCATACTGTCAATACATAAACAGTTGTTTAACAAAGAAGTCTTTCCCTTCCATCCTATATGACGTGAACACACATCGTATGTTAGCATAAACGATGGAGGCCACCAGTCCTCTGGTCCCTGTTAGTACTTTAAAGAGATTTCAAGCTCTTGCGAGTGATTCATCTGCGCCGCCGTCTGCAGTAGGATTCAAGAAAAACAGTCGAGTTAAAAAGTCATTGCCACATATTTTATGTCCCGGCTACGAGTGCTCACCGCCATAGATACTGGTACTACTGACTGGTGAATAGCCTGAACTCTTTCTACTGCGCATAAATTTAGTATTAGAATACCAGTCGATTTTACAGCAGAATGTACAGAGTGTTGTGGGGATTGTAGACGTGTCATGGCTGTGACTAATACATGGAAATAAGGTAGAAAATCACTGCTGCGAGGTTTAATGCAGTAGCTTTAAATGCATTACTTCAGCTCCCCTGAGTCATCCTGTTTCCCGTCTCCTCGCTGCCCATCGCAGTAGAAGCACCCATCCACGTTTTCTCCCCCAGAGGAGACGATCATGTCCATCGCCACAGTGGGGGATGAATACGAATTATTATGATAAAATATGGAGAAGATCTGAGAGCTTAATTAAGGGCGGACAACCTGTCACATATGGAAATGTTTCTCAGTGGATCACTAGCTGCCCTGGTTTTAGGTTTCTGCTGCTGAGTGTCCCAGATCTGTCCTGTTGGTCTCTCTCCAGCTCACACAAATGGACACACACACACACACACACACACACACACACACACACACACACACTGCACCCAAATGTACAGCGCACACAAAATAACAGTGTTTTCATCCTTACCTTTTCTACTTGTTCGCCTCTGATCCAGTTTGTCCTTGAGACGCTGCAGAGAAATAGAGGAAGAGGGGAAACAATAAGGTTACAAATAGTAACACATGAGACAAAAATGCTCTGTGCTGCATTCTCTTACAGATATCGGATGTTTTCTGTTTACTTGTTTCTATGTTGGTGCAACTTCATTTCATATCCACAAAAGCACAGATGAACAATTATTCCTGTTTGCAGTAACCTAAATATGAAAGTATTTGCTGACACTAGGACATTTGTGCATGACATTTGGGAGAAAGGAAAGTCATAAGTGAGAAATAACACACAACCTTCACAAATACGTATCATATTAGAAATTCAGTTGAATAGTAAAAGTCTGTACAATTGTTTCTTATCTTACATTTGATGTTAATGTTGTAATGTCTGCCATTTAGTTTTCAGGTCTCAAATCACTTCTTTGAAAGGATAAACTCTTTGGAAGCTAAAGAAATATCACAAAGTGAATATAATAGAGAATTGTTTCCTCAGATGGTAAAATAATCCCAAATGCAGGGAGAAAGACATCACCGCTAACTTGTTGATCAAAGACGTCCTGATCAAATATGTTGCCTAAATTTCAGGCTGATGTCTGAAAAAAGAATTCCAAATCCATTATTTGAACAAAAGAAAACGTTTCCATTCAAACTGGACATTTCAAGGGGTAAAACTCTTTTTGGTTTCCTTTAGTGGCTTTCCTCTGAGGTTTTATTAGAACACACTCCTGCTGGTGTTATTGAACAGGAGTTGTGAGCTTTTTTTTTTCAGTAGCAAACATCATGTCTTGAAAGTTGAGAAAGACCCAAACAGTGTAGGTTTGTGCTACTCAATGAATGAATGAATGAATGAATGAATGAATGAATGAATGAATGAATGAAGTTTCATTGTTTAAAAATCCCCCAAAAAGCTTCATCCTCATTTAACATGAATTGGATTGTGCTCTAATTGTGATTATTATTAAACATAAATGCTGCCTCAGTCAAAGGAACTGTGTTGTGGGATAATCTTTATTAGTTAAATTCAGCTCTCCAAAATCAGATTATAACTGAACTGTTAATGCAGCTATCACTGTAAAGCTTGAAACAACTTTTTATCTGTCATGTTCAATGAAAAGTGGTAATCTTCTGTTTCATACAGAAACCAGACAGATTAGCCCATTAATTAATGCTACCCAGTGAGGGGAGTGGAGCGTTCTGCAGAGTGCCACTTCGTTTTTCTGTTACATGCATTTTTAGATATTAAAACTCTGTTATTCTGTCTTTACCTGAGAGAGACGCTGATGACAAAGACTGTTGTTTTTAAAATAACGTGGCAGTTTAAAAAAAAGAAGAAGAAAAAAAAAGACAAGCTTTCTGAATGAAAATCTCTCCTGCACCTGTGTTTTTTCCCTCTTGAGGTCCTTTACATCATCTTGAAAGACTAGCTGCAGCCTTCTGTTGTCGTTGTCTCCCCGATGCTTTCTTCAAGAAGTGCTCTCAATAGTGGAAGTTACTATGTATTAAAAATAGTCCCACAGAAAAACACAGAGATAAGAGTTGTAAGGAAGATTGCTATCAAAAATATGACAATTACGGGGTCAGTGTTTTGTATTCCCATCTGCCTCTCCGTGTACCGTGAAGTCAAAGCTATCTCGCCCTCTGCTTCTGTTTTTGATTGAGGTTCTGTCTTTTGTCTGTCTCACTGGTTTTTGTGCCAAATTGTCTCTGGAAGCAGAGAGCGGAACATAAACCAACACTGATGCCGTGGCTGCCATTAGACCGAGCTGTCAAAATTAATTTGAGAATGATACATTGAAGTAAATCCCCTACATGTAGAAGATTTAACGCAACATTACCTCAGACTCATCGTGTTAATGAATGGCCCTGCACCCGAAGCACCCCTGCTTTTTAAACATGAAGGACGGCATGGATGCAGAAATGAACTCACACGTTCATTAAGGAATTCAGTGATCGATATATATGGTCGGCGCATATATAGCAGCTTTTAACCTCAGCGAAGCTCCACAAAGTGCTTTTATAGTGTGTTTGTCATTCACACACACAAACAGCTGCGGCGTCAAGAGCAACAGGGTCTTTGCAGCAAACAGGGAACGTTTCCACAACGTTGGCTAATATTACCTACAAGTTCTAATAATGTTTTAAAGAAAACATTTTAATCTACCGTTCAAAGAGATATTTATAATTTCAAATAATGTTCCTTTGAGGTTAAACATGAACTAAAACAGAACGTTGTAACATTCAGAGGATGTTTTCAGGATGTTGTCAGATTAGGTTCCATGGCAGCAAAAGAAGGACCAACATTAAAAACACATTTTCAAGTTTTCCAGGCCTCAGATGACATTTTTCATAAAACGTTCTTGTAATGTGACAATATCGACAGAGGCGGAACATTTTGCCTGTAATATTCTGAGGATGCTGTTGTTGAGAAAGTTCTTCCCACAATGTTACCTGATGACAAAAGGAGGATGTTCTCAATGCAGCATTGGGAAAATGCTTTAAGAACATTCTTGGAACTAAAATGAAATGTTCCACTGAAAACATTAGTAGAACTTTGTAGAACTTTCTCAGACCATTTTTACAACCAAAAAAATTCAAGCCAACTGTTCGATGACACACGACAAGACTTTCTTGTGCTGGTGTAGCATCGCTCTGTTTCTGCAGAACAGTTCAGTTACCGCTGTTTTTCAAAACGAACTGAGACATTTTGGGACTCCTGGATGACGAGTGAATGCTGAAGCAGAAGCTAGCAGGGATTCAAAAACAGAAACTCTTTATCAGTCTTTATGATTAAAGCCAGAAGTTTTGTGGATCCTATTTATGTACATTCATATAAAAAAATAAATAAATTTAAAAAAAGACGTTCATAAAAGGGCTGCAAGGTGGTGCAGTTGGTAGCACTGTTGCCTCGCAGCAAGACAGTTGCCGGTTCGCATCCCGGTGGGGGCACCGGAATCTTTCTGCGTGGAGTTTGCATGTTCTCCCCGTGCAGCGTGGGTTCTCTC
>NW_007577755.1:810583-833078 GCF_000690725.1 Stegastes partitus | reverse complement strand
ATTCTTAAAACAACAAACACTTGATCCTCTTGGAAACTGTGCCTAGTAAAGGTGATACAATCAAACTAATGACACACAAAAATGGACATTTAGCACAAAAATAAATAAAAACAACAAAACAATGGAAATCAATGAAAAAATAAATATACCTTTACATTTACTGCACCTTCAGATCCATAAAACTAGAATCAGAAGTTCCAGAGTAGGTCCAAGAGATTCAAACCTCCTCAGACAGTTGGAACCTGTCTTATTTAAACTTTTGGACATTGAGAGTCTGCTGTTCTCTTTCCTGTGTCATTGTATCAAGATCTAAAGAGTTTTCTAAGGGCTTCAGGAAAAAGAAATTGTGGGTGCCTATGACACTGGTAAGGGAATCCACATTATTTTAAATAAATCATTTGACTGTGAGAAAAGTCATCTACAAGTGGCGTAGATTTAAAACGTTCTGTCCAGGACTGGCCCTGCAAATTCAGTCCAGGAGCAGAATGTTTGACACAAAGAAAACCGCAGAAATTCATCACAGAATCTGCAGGTAACTCTGCAGCTGTTAGTGTCAAAGTGCTGCGCCTACAATCGAAAAGAGGTTGTTTGAATTTGACCTGCATGGAAGACGTGTCAGGGAAAAGCCTCCGCTGTCCAAAAAGAACATTCAGGCAAAAGTACAGATTGTCGATAAACACGGAGGCAAAGAGCAGGACTTTTTGCAACAAGACGTGTTTGGCCGCAGACACAGTGCATGTGTTCGGTCCAAAACAAAGACAGCTTTTCAGGAGAAGGACCAACTGTGGTTGTGCAAATGTCACGGTTCAGAGTTGCTTCACCGCCTCAAGAAACTGGCAGCTTGCAATCATTAATGTAACGATGAATTCTATATCACATCAAAGAGGGCTTGAAGATGAAGCAGAACCAGAGGTGGACCTTTCAAGAGACAATACAGCACACGAGTAAATCCAAAAGAAGAAATGGAAGCTTAAGGAATGTTTTAGTCAAGAACAAAAACCCATTTAAATGCTATGAGGCAATTTGAAACAGGTAGTAGATGCAAGAAAACCTTCAAACACCTTGTAACTCGAGGAATTTCACCTGAAAGAGTGTCAAGGAGTCTGGAGGAATAATTATACAAAACACCTGCTAGAAGTTATTTCTGCTGAAGTGAGCAACGCAAGCCTCTGAGGCCACAGAAGAATATTACAGCTATTGATATTTTTGCTGAATAAATGATTGAAAAAGCTAAATTTCCCTGTAGTGTTGTCTGTCCAAGTATTTTAACTTTAGCTGTTGGCGCTTTTTTTTCAAAGCAGATCAAATATCAAAAAGCCAACAGATTCTGCTTTTACTCACGTCTCTAATTTCACTCCCCACCTCATCAATGACCTAATTTACCAAACAAGAAAAAGGAAAATTTTAGAAGATGCTGCATTTAACAGACTGTCATCTCGGAGCAGATTGCAGAGACTTGATGAAGAAAACAAACAAGATTACAAGTGCTGGCAGAGGACGGATGAAACAGTGCTGCTTATTCATGATGGGAAAAGATTAACTGTATCCATGGAAAAACGACACACCCTGAGTCATAATGCAGAACTGAAGAGACTTCAGGAAAAGTAGCTGATGATTTGGTCAATTAAGCTGGAAAACCTTGAGGCAGCTGCAACGTCGTTTTGAGCTTATTCTTCCCTGAACAATGGCCAAGTTAGTTTGGGTTTATATAAGTGTAATTATTAATAATACTGCTACTGTTTCCCATTATAAAAAATAAACCTCAGCTCTATAGTAATGAGAAAACCCTCTTTAGCAATTAAAGGCTTTTTTTATTTCCTCTGGGATGGTCAAACAAAGAAGATTAAATGTATGCTTCCACTAATTATTAGACGTGTGTGATGTGAATTCATTTCATAGCGTCTCGGGGAACAGGCAGCTCACAATATTGCTAAGTCGGATGAATAAGATGTTATCGAAGTGAGCAAACTCTCGCATAACATAATATTTACTGTAATGAATGCTTTTCTTTCGGCTTAATCGTATTTGACGTGCAGTGGGACCGTTTCTTCCCATTAACAGATGTTGCTGCTCAAAAAAAACATGTTTCTCAATCAGATCTAATTCTACTTTTGTTTAAATCTTTACGCCGCCACCGAACAAAAGATGCACTTTGTGGGCTTTCTGGCAGGGCGCGCAGCCAGTGTTTGTTCTGCGGATCGCTCAGTTTCGATCTGGCATCTGTACTTGCAGGGTGAAAGAGACGACTTTCCCTTCAACTCATACAAATGTATAAAAAGCAACTGAAAATAAAAAAGAAGACTGAAGCTGAATGCCTGCCAACGCTGTCATTCAGACAGATGATGAGAAATATGAGTGGGAGCCCGAGCGGCAGGCTGTAAAAAATAATAATAAATAAATAACAAAAACTGATCTGAGACACAAATTGGATATTTTAGATCTCTGCCATTGATTTGTCTCCTTTCATGTGTGTTCCCTTTTCTAACAGGTGATAACTAACATGATGCATTTTAGATGATTCCTCAAGTGGAAGGGGGAAAAAAAAAAGCAATTTCTTTCTCCAGACCAACCATTGCATCCTGACTGGTTTCACTGCGAATTGGTTTTTCATTCATTTTCATTAACCTTCAGTTGGGGCTAGAGATATAGTCAAATAGAGGTAATTAAAGTCCAGAAGCCACATGCGGCTTTGATTCAGAGCCCCTAATGAAAGATTTATATTCTTTTCATCGCATGTTGAAATGTTTCTTTTTAAATTAAATCTGCAGTGAGATCAGCCGTGTAATGGCTCGTGTGGAGCCTCCATTGTGTTGAGATCTTATTAAGGTTTAATAGTTTCATCCAAAAATATCCTGTTGTCCTGAAATGGGAGAAAGTGATACTGTCGTTTTTATTTGATTTAGGTTAGCTTTGTGGTCAGACTGTAAAATTGCTCTTTGACGGGAACATTTCTTTCCTTCGTCTTCTTCTTCTTTCGCTGCCCTTTGATATTTGCTTATTATTAGAAACAGAGAGAGGTATTTCTCAGCGGTGACAGTTGTTCTTTTACAAGGTTATATTGTAGTGCAGCAGCCTGGTTCGTTATTTGTTCAGCTTTGCAAAAAGAAAAGCCAGACATTGTTGATGTTAAATGATTTCAGCTACTGTGTGCTGACCTGTTAGGTTTCTCTCTGATATCAGGCCACTGTTGGTCCTGTTGGTGTTTGGCTTCACAGCGACGCAGAAGCAGAACACTTCACTTTGCATTCCTGTATGACACCGTTGTGTTCGCTGGTATCCAGGGAATCACCACGACCAGAAACTCTCATGACAGCTTTCTGCACTCTGAGTCTTGCTTGTGCTGAACTCCCTGATCGTTATTTCACTTCAGTCACTGCCACACACTGTATATCCAAGCTTTTAAAATCCCACTTTGCCCACATCAATTCTTGTAGTTTTTGCTGGATTTTCCTTTTAGAGTCTCGCTCTAGTCTCACTAATTCAGATGTGAGTTGCTGAAAATGTTCATATGCTGCCAAAGCTGCTTTCAGTTAGACTGTAAAAATACAAAAATGGTCACAATTATGCAGCTGGGAGGCCAAAAGTACAGTAAAATAACCATAATGATAACCAGAATTTTCCCAAATTAGAAATATATTTACTGTAAGAAACTTGAATTTAACCATCTCAATTCTTAAGTAAAAAAAGAAACATCTGTAAAATCACAACATATCAGAAAATTATTTTAAGTTTTTTTTTAATGTCAAAAACAACAAAAATAAAAATCAATAATCTTTAAAAATGTATTTTTTTGGTGGGAGGCGGGATATCCAGAAGTTGGAAGGATTTTTTTGTCATGTAAAAATCTTATTTACATTAAAAAAAAAACAAACAAAAAAACAGGAAGCATCTGAGAAATCATGATATATCTGCAAATTAATGTAAATTAATGTAAAAGAAAGTCAACAATCTTTGTTTTGAGGGTGGTGATTTAGACGTTACAGGTTTTTTTTGTAACGTAAAATGTCATTTTACATTAAACATGTAAGTTCACAGTCACAATTCACTGTTTCTGTAAATGTATTGATTATTTTTAGGTTTTAAAACAAGAGAAAAATCTGTGAAATAGGTGGAAAAATGACAAACATGTACAGATCTCTTTTACAGTGCAGTGTTGAACTCCTTGACCTTTATTTTACTTTGTTTTTCTGCCCCCTCACTTCTCAGAATCCCACTTTTGCAAACATTACTTTGATATTCTTTGCTTGATTATATTCCGCCACCACAATCCAGAAGAACAAAGATCTGAGGTACTTGATATTTTTCTTCCCAGGCTTCTTTCCTTTGTTAGTAAAATTTGTTGAAGCTTCATGTAGCTTGAACAGAAAGACCTGCTCAGAGCTGAAAGACGTACTGCCAACCTCTCTGCATGTTTAAATAAAACCATTACATCTGTATTACACCTCTGTAAGGTGTTGATTTAGGTTCACCATCACTTTGCAGCGTGTAGGTTGTGGTGCTGTTGAACTGTTCTGCACTATACAGAGGTGTTTCTGACATCTAGCTTACTCTCGTTCTTAGAGCTGAAGAAACACAATTAGACTGCATTTGCTTTAGATCCATGACAGCCAAGTATCTTCACTGCGTCTCTGCATCTCTGAAACCAAAGCTACATCCTCGTGAACATCTGCCTGCATTTCGTCTTACAAATAAACCGCTGTGCTAATCTGTACCAGCGATTCTGTCTGTACTGGCCCATTTCCAACACATACTGATGAGATGAACTATAGGTGAGTTCTTTGTCACACTGTTTTACGTTACATACAATGCCAAGACTGCAGGCATTTCACATTAAAGAGACTCCCGCCATATGGTGTTTGTCTAACTGGAGGGGGGAAAGTCAACACGACGCTGTTACATTTCTAGCTATTTTAAAATGCCGCAGTAATTCAAGGTGATGCACAAACTGGTCGGGGAGTTGTCATTTCAGCCGAGAACAAAACGGAGAGAAGAGGAGACGCTGAGCGGCGATATGAAAGGACACAGTGAAGCCGAAGGGAATCACTGGACTGGCTGTTCTGAAGGATGTGTACTGAATCAGATTGTGTGAGGCCATTTAAAGGCTGGTGTCAGATTTATTAACTCCTGGCCAAGTGTAGGAAATGATGATTATACATAAATTAGTCTATTGAGCGATGCATCACTCAAAGAAGTGTCTAGAAAATGAAAAATGACTGAAACGTAACCTGCTCTCAAGGACTATAGATTTGAAGATAGCGAGGATAAAAATACCATCTCCAGACCAGCCATTGGTTGTTTGCAGAAGAACCTACAAAACAGACAATACTGCAGCATCAGTCAACATTGATCCATATTGATTTGTGAGTCTCATTTTTTATTTTTTTTTTTCACTCAGTGCTTAAACAAATCCCTGCTGTGCAAAAGTACTGTGAAGGAGCTCGAGGCACTTTAGGTGTTTACATTCTTATTCATTACACAATAACCGTCAGGGAGGCATCTGCTTGGTCCCAAACTTACAACCAGAGTCACAGTCGAGTTGGATTCACAGAGTCAGACTGGGATTGCGTAAAGAGAGACAAGACACCGAGACAGCAGAGATCCAAGGACGAGGCTTGAATCAGCCGACTGTACTATAAGAATGTATCTGAGCTGTAGTTGAAGAAAAGTGCTTTTTTCAATTGAATCTCCCTGATCTTTCTGCTTTGGTGATGGCCGTTTACTTTTGTGGGTTACATCAAGATGAAATTACACTTAGTTCCTTTAAACTGGTTTTGCCATTTCAGTGAAAGTGCAAAAAATAGGTTTGCTGTTCCTTTAGCATTGTGTGTTTGATGTCATGACTTTTTTCAGTTTTATCTGTTGCAACTCAACCACTATCATTTTGGAGCACCATTAACCCTTACATACTGTTTCAAGTCACATTTGACCCGTTTTGACATTTGACAGCAGTAAAACTACCCTAAACGTCATTTTTTAGCCTGAAATTTGGTGACTTTTCCTTTAGTGACCCAGAATATACAAACACTAAAATATTTCTCATTTTAAACGTTTGTACAGGTGCCACAAATATGTGTACACTGAGGCTGTTGAGATGGATTTTAGATCTACCAGTGTGGGTCAAATCAAGGAAAATGGTGGTTTTAGGGACTCCTGAAACTGTGAAACGCTACAGGCCATGTTTTATGTGTATTTTTTTATTTTTATTTACATTTATTGATGTGACATAGACTATTTAGACATTCTAAACAGATCTGTAGTTTAAAATTTGGTACAGACACTTACTGTGAGGGAATTCTTCACCGTATGGTCCAGGGCAAATTTGACATGAAATAAGAACAGTATGTAAGGGCTGTGTAAAAGGAGAGAACAATACAACTAATGATAAAATCGTGTTTTTAATTTATATAAATTATATAAGTCAGTTTAACTGTTAACTCTTTAATTCACTTGAAATTGTAAAACTGGATTTCTCCTTCAAACAGGATCAACCTGAACAGTTCAGGTTCATGGTAGCTAACATCAGCAAGTTTTGAAATTAAACAGTTGTTAATGATTTCAGTGCATCTACTTGACATCAGTGGCTTTTATGTTACTCATTAACCTCAACTTAATTCATTTTTTTGTGTTACCAGTTGAAGTGGTTCATTTAAATCTGTCCAACACATCCCAGCACAACTGCAGGCTTTTCGAAAACAGGGCTCACGCCATAGTGACTGATTTCTTTTTCCTTTTTTTTGTATAAAAAGTATTATTGGCATTTTCTTTGAGAGGATCTTCACTTTACTTTTAGCGTCTAACACTTAGCTCAGTGACGTATGTTGTTTAGAGATGTAACGGTTCCTGTAGAAAGGCCACAGACAGCAGTGAAGCTCTGCGTGTCCATTAACTGTTGCTCTTGTTATTTCAGTACTTTTCTCTAATAGAAAGTGGATCACAGAAAGTGGCTTGAGTCTGTTAAACCAGTGGACTCTAATGGAAAACTACTGTACAGATACAGAGCATAAGAGGCCTTAATCCCAACCCCACAAAGGACGAAAGGCTGCACAGCAGTTAGTTTAGATGGGCTTAATGTTTCTTTCCTAGAAGACATGTTATAGATGTCTAAATATAACATGAAATGCTCCAGTGTATAATCATATACTGCTAATTTCTGGTAGGAAGCAGACTTTACCACTGATATATTCCTTAAAATGAACAACCTGATTACCAGACAAGTACATCAAGTCCTGGATTTTGTTCGGTGTTTTTCTTTAAAAATTTTATCTGCACGTCGCAAACAACAGTACGGTTAATGTCAGTGAGAGATCACGGCTGTGGAAAATAAAATATTTTTTGTCTATTGTTAGGATCAAGTAAATAAAACACTTGATTTTCGAGAAGTTTTTGGTTTAGGAGAATGGAGGTAAATAAGAGGAAAACAATAATTAGAGGTCTGTGATTGGCACTTCAGAAAAGTTCTTGGACGCAGCCTGTACCTTGAATACGACGCATTAGGAAGTCAAATGCTTGAATTACATTTTCTATTGATAAATAAATCATCAGTGTATGTTGAATATGCTGGCTTATTGACAGCGATCCTGCCCCCGGATGAATGAGGTTTAATTGTGGCTTATTTTCCCGTCTTTGACACTGTTGTCATGGCAATGTTACCTGCTGCTTGTGCGTTGTTGCTGCTGAGTTCATGCATCAACGTTACACCGGAGAACTTGCTATCAGCACCTACATCACAGATACAGAGAGTGTTTTCTGGAGTGTACAGTTCATACAATCTGTGTGAATGTAAGAATATGTCTGACTTAGACGTAAATATGGACCTCGGTTTAATGTGCAACATGTGACGTTTGTGGTGTAGTAATGCATCGGAGTTCAGGGGTCACACTGCCGAGTGCAAGTTTCAAATGCATCTCTATGCATCAACTGTCTTGAACTTGAATAAATGTTAATTACTACCTGAGCCTTGATATGGGCAATTGAGCCAAGTGGAATCCTAAAATATGAATGTGATGCTGTAGATAATAGGCTGAAAATGTTGAGCTTTTAATATATTTGCAAAGATTTCCACCATTAGGTATTAAGTACCAATAAATGTCAGCATGAAAAGGATACGGAGAAGCTCAGTGACCTGCTGAAAGCCTCAGTATCTGTCTAATCTACACTGTAATTATGGGGAACTGTGAAGTGCTCTTTTGTAAAACCTCCTCTGGAAAGACCAATCTCCCTCCTGTCTGCTCACTATATATACACAACACAATGCATCAGGTATGTTACAGGTGATTAAATACCTTCTATTGTGTCAACTGACAAGCTAGAGATAACAATTATTTAAATTTAATTTTGTTTGATTGCTAATATGGCAACTATTTATATCTTTAGCTAAGCATTAACTTTTTAAAAAGACAAACAGTCCAAAACTCAGATGTACTTACAGTGGTCCTCAAATGTATTCATACCCTCCCATTAAAGAAGGAAAAAAACAGCTGTCACTGAAATAAGTTTAAATCGACAAAATTCATGATAAATAAAAATGTAATGAATTGCAATGAAAAGCAATGTCTTATTTCACTAAATTATAATTGAGCTTTTTTTTTTTTATTGTTATTATTGGCTTTTTTTTTCAGTTTCTAGTTATTTGAGTGACTATTGTGAATTTTGCCTTTTCTTGAATGGAAGGGTATGAATACATTTGAGGACGACTGTAGATTGTATGAAACAGAAAAAGCAGCAACTCCTCATATTTGAAAAGTTGGAAATAAAAAAAAAAGAAAAAAAAGAAAAGAAGTTCATTGATTATCACAGTTGGCGATTAATTGACTAACTGGAAGGAGAACACTGCTGTGCACTTGTCCCTGCAATCATGCAGCTAAAATAAATCATAGTGTGTGGCAGCCTTCAGCAGTTAATGTCAAAGGATGAACCTCTGTTTAATGATCTGTTTGGCAATTTGAAACTTGTCACGTGTCACTTCCTTCTGTCCTGCAGTCGGCCTCAACTCTAAGTCACCAGCCCGCTTTTCTAGTCAAACATTCAAAACTAACCACATAAATCAGCAGAGACTTACAAATTGAACAGCATGCCACCGTAACAATTCCCCTTTGTCAGCTGAGCAGTCCGGTTCAATGCTGATTAATGAGCTGAGGTCAGAGTCTCCCCAGGAGGAAGTCGCCATTATCTCCGAGACTGTGCTTGTGGGAATTTTCTGAATGGAGGTGAAGTCAAGAAGAGGCAATCAGTGTTAATCACAATGAAAGAGCACACACTTTGATCTGAGCTCCCCTTTCCTTCGCTCTTCATTTGTCTCTCTCGGGAAAAAAAGGCAAATCCAGCGGAGACTAGTTAGGCCGTGTTTAGCTTCTTTTCAAGGCTTTGGCTATCATTATGGGCTCATGAATAAAAAACACCCAATAGATTCTGGAAATGTTATAGGGTGGCTTTCTCAGCCTTGAGGCGGTGACTGGAAGACCTCCAGCTTTGTATTGATCACACATAGTGACCAGGTTGAACGAAGACAATGTAGACGAACGTGACGGAGGTTGTGGTAAATGTGCATAATTGTGGCAAAACAACGAGCGAGGGTTTTTCTTTTTCGCGGCTCTCGTGCTGTGTTCATACATCTTTTCCCAGTGTGACGTTAATCATTCAGCCAGCTGCAGCATCTCATTACATGTTTGTGGGAATCATTTGGGAAATAACAGTGCCATTATCATTTCCTCTAAATTTTGCAGGATGTGTTTGTTGTTTTTGCCACTGTGGTGTTAAATCTTTAAGTAAGATTCACAGATCAGAAGAGGGGATACAGTTCGACCATAAGTACTGTATGTACCACCCTCTCGGTTTTAGGACTGTAGTAGTAACGGCTTGACTAGATGTTGCAGCAGCTGTGAAAGTTGACAGTGAAGGTGTGTTATCGCCACTGTTAGGAGTTTGAGTTTTGTTCCATCTCCTCAGAGCAGAGGAGCAGGGATCATGCTGAAACCTGGGAGAGCTTCATTAAAACTGCAGTTTTCCTGCCTCTCTTTTGCTAACAGCATCTTTTTCCTCTCTATTCATCTGTTTCAGGACTCAGATTCACTTCACAGTGGCCATTGATTTCACGGCATCAAATGGTGAGTGTTTCGACTACCATTAGCCTGCTGTGCTTCCATTTGTCATCCAATGTATGACTGTGACATTTTCCATGAATCAAAGAGGGGCTGGAGTTTTTTCCATACTTGTGACATTCTCTCTTTTTTTTTGTTGCTGTTAAAGAAGTTTTATTGAAATGTTGACATGCTAAACTTGATAGAGAGAATGCAACAGCAGTGATTGTTGAGAGAATTTAGCAAAGTAACAAAAAAAAAAAGAAGCAAATTATGAGGTGTGATGAGATGTTCAAATGAAGGATCTACAGAAATGAAGAAATGCTTGAGACAGAAACAATTAAAACATTTAAATCAAAGTTGATTGAATGGAATGGAAAATCTATTATGCTGTTGCTCTAATCCCCCCCGAAAGACTTCCTCTAATGTCACATTCATGTCACATCAAAGTTATCGTAATTACAAGTTTCTGATTTGTTAAAACTCGGTAAATTACATGTTTGTGAAAGCTCTGACATATATATACATGGCACCTTATACCAAGCAAATATGGATGCCTTGTCTCATCCTAAGTACCTTTCTCAGTGTAATTAAACCCAAATTTAGCAGATGTAGTGTTGCAGATTATTACTGTGGTTGTCCAACATGGGCTTAGCATGAGGTCCTTGTCATAAGAAAACCCGTCTTTAGGTAGCGTAGATCCGTTCAGTCTGACCCTTGAAGGTGTCTTATTATCTCTGCTCAAAATGAGCTGCGTTGATATCCTGCATGTCATATTTTGACTGATTTATTCCAAGTATTAAAGAGAATCCAGGAACTTTAAAACAGAAAGTATTAATGTGCTCTTATCCTCATGCAGCAGCCGTCAAAATTTTTGCAGATTTCCGGTACTGCTAATAAGGCAGGTTGAGCCCCACCTCTGATTCGAGACATCCACTTTAGTTTTGGTTCACTCATTTCTCTCCTGCTGTCAGTTCGCTCTCACTGTGCTGGTTTGCATCGCTGACTCTGACTCCACTTGTCTTGAAAGGAAATCCATCCCAGTCCACTTCACTACACTACATGAACCCCTACCAGATGAATGCCTATGCCATGGCCCTGAAGGCTGTTGGGGAGATCATCCAGGACTATGACAGCGATAAGATGTTTCCAGCTCTGGGATTTGGTGCTAAGCTGCCCCCTGATGGGAGGGTTTCCCACGAGTTTCCACTGGTGAGTAAACTATCAGATTATGAAGCTGTAATTCGGCATGAGAATTTTAGATAAAGTGAATGAAAGTCCATGTGAAGATGATTTCGGCCCTCCCTGTAGAGTTTATTCATTTGCGTGTTTATCTCCTTTCATGTATGCGTTAGTATGTTTTTTTTTAGCAGTATGGATGTGTGCATTTTGAGAATAATGCCACCCCTGTGTATCTCTGACATGCATAATTCTGACTGAATTCCATTTACCTTTTATAGTGCAAATTAGGTTCTGTAAGGCTGAAGGATTCTTAAATCAATTTAGCTTCTCTCAGCCAGCTAATGTGCTCTGGCTGCTGCATAGTACAGCCTAATGAGGAGTGTGTCTACAGGGTAACGTCTGCATCACTCCATGTTTCCATTAAAATTTGCAAATTAAGATTCATCTCACCATATAATTGAAGCCGCATTCTTTCATGCCGTAGTCATGTAAGTGGGTTTAAAAGTAAAGTTTCCGTCCTGGGTGAAATACTTCTCACATGTTTGGTTAGAAATTTGCCCTGTAGCTGAGGAACCTAACCTTTGAAGCAAAGTTTGAGAAGCACATCTCTGGGGGCAGAAAGTGTTTTTTTTTTTTTTTTTTGGAAAATGTCATTCAGCCCTCAAAGAGAAACTCTGCACTGTATGTTTTATGGAGGAGAAGCATGTGTGGGAACATATCAAGCTGCTGCATGGCTACTGAAATGGGAGCATCGAGTCCCCTCTAATTAAACAAATATCTAGCAGTAGAAGTTAAACCGCTGTCTGTATGGAGACCAGAGGTGCCTTTACATGGAGCAGAGACATTAGTTCAAGGATTCTTAAACTGTATGTATTGGCGTTTGATTCTTCATTTTACATTATTTTATGGTTTGTCGCTGAGGAAGCACAGGGAGGCTGAACATCCTGCCTGTGTGGAAAAAAAAACTCTAGTCAACTTTGATCGGAACTTAGAACCGGTATTTTGTGACGTAAACTTAGTTTTACTCTTTTCTGCGGCAAATGTGCTAAGCTAATTAAAACAATGGAAGCACTCGAGTCTCCCTGGTTGTCAAAAGAGTGAGCGAGGCCCAATCACAATCCTAAGTGCTCCAGGAGAAATCCAAAGAGGGGAGGTAGGCAGACGCATTGCTGATCTGCATAATTGCATTGAGAATATTGAATTATTTAGAGGAAAGCGTATTTATGTAAATAGTTGGCTTCTATTTTTGTAAGATGCTTTATTCAGGGTTTTATATGGTCTTGGTTCCACCTAGGTACTCCCTCTCTCAGCTAAATACATGTAGCAGGAAGGGTATACAAAGCAGTTAGTTGCATTCAGTGTGGTGAAGGTTACTTAAAGCGGCTGTAGTTTTAATCAAATGACAATCTGAAAACAATGTGATAATGTCCAAAAAGTGGCTTTGAAGTTGCTCTCTTAAGTCAGAATTACAGAGTTTTAAAACAAGTTTGAGCATCGTGAAGCTCTTCAGTCTGAAACTTCACTGGTTTTGTTTCATCAGACAATACCAGCGCGGCATCAAGCAGCAGACGGTTAACCTCTAACTGGTGAACACAGCAAAGCGTTTAGCAGCTCAAGAGACACGTATTTCCCTTAGGAGTAGGTGGATGTTACACTGAATAAAAACATAAAAGCAGCACGCAAATAGTCTCCTTTTCTGACCTAGAAAAAAGGTTAAAAATCTAACTTTTATTGTTGGGGTTGGAAAAGGCTAAAAATGATCCAATTGTGCACAAAAGGTTTTTTGAGTTGTTTAACTGGGGACAGACTCTTGACCTTTGTATTAAGCCACACCATCATCAGGTGTGGCTTTAAAGGACAGTGATCAGATGGTGTGACCATTACAGACACATGACTATCCTTAAATTACAGCTTTGTTCAAATGGCACAATGCCACAGATGATAAGAGAAAGACGAAAGCTGCTGTTGGCATGTTGGATGTTGGCATGTCAGAACCGGTTACTGAAGGAACATTTATTCAAAAACAACACATCAATGAAACATAAAATCATCCAACAGGCCCTGACAGAGACGGTTCTTGAACTAATCAGCTTTAACATTCCATCGAGAAAATTCACCAAATCTGAACTTTAAATCCTGATATTCTTTGGATTGTTGGGTTCTCTGTTTAAATGTGTAAGGTCTATACCTTAACATGTTAAGTGCTATGTGATGACGTATGTTGTAAACTGCGTTATACAAATAAAACTGAATTGAATGTCAGTTAGAGCTACATGTTAATGTCCACAATGCCACCATTTGTTGTCTAATAAACAGACAACACACAATCTGCCATAATATGCTCTGGATGTCTGACAACATGATCCTCTCTCCTAAAATGTCCATCAACTTCACCAAGTCCTTTGGGAAGAGTCGGAAAAAACCATCCACAAGCAGCAACAACAACCTCATTGACTATGCAACACAGACATGTGGCACTACGTGATGCAAAGAGTGGACACGCTTGTTGCCCATTTGTTATTCTGGTCCAACACCCTGCTCTCACTCTGCCCGTTATCATTTCCAATATAGTCGTAACTTGGCTGTTTAATGACATCCATTCTGTTGTAGAGAAAACACATGTTGGAACAACACATACTTGCTCCCATATGTTACAAAGACTGGGTAGAATCAAATAAAATATACATTCTACAATGCTGTGTTTATGTTTTTGTTTTTGTTTAGTATAAATGCGTATTAAGTGGACTGAAAAATTACTAAGGCAGTGACAGTGTTGCTCTTTAATGCTGGATGTGGAAATAAACAACTGTTTGCTAACAAGTTCACCATAGAAACTGAAAATTTGGTGACAATATGCCAGTGGTCACAGCTTGTTTCTGCTGCTCCAAAGTAACCAAAATATCCAATTATTACAAGTTTAACTCACTGTAGTTTGACACAGCACTGCTAAATAACTATTATGTTCTGTGTAATTCATGTTTTTCTTGTTTTTGCTTCTAAGAATGGCAACGTTGAGAACCCGTACTGCAACGGCATGGAGGGGATTCTTGAAGCTTACCATCAAAGCCTTAAGACGGTTCAGCTGTATGGACCCACCAACTTCGCTCCTGTTGTTAATCACGTGGCAAGGTACAAACACAAACATCTGTCCCGGAGAATATATCAGAGCACAGAGCGCTTTTCTTTGAAAGTCAGTCTGTAAATAATCTTCAGCAGGCAGCCGCGCCATCAGAGGTTTTAAGACAGTGAGTGATGGTTTCTCTGTGAATTGAGCTGAACTAATAAAGGGAAGAGAGACAATCAGCTGCCAGGCTGAGATGAACAGAAATGGTAATCAGGCGTATGTGGGGCCCTGATTCTGTAGAGTTCAGCTGCTACATTATTTTTTAGACGTATAATATGGTCAAAGTAGGAAGCTAAGATGGCGTGACTGGCAGGGGACTTGTAAATGGCTTCATGTCATGTAGTCGTCCGTGACATGTGTTTCTGAGTCGCACTATTCAGTAAATGAGCTTCAATCCAAAGGGCACCACGTGCTTTAATGCCCCATGACAACCTTCCTGTCATAGCAAATGGACTACGTGCACAAGATGATTTGAAAAGCTAAACAGCAGACATGATGTGTTGGAAATGATGATCTTGGGGTCTCCAGCAGCTCCCCTGGTAGAGTCTGTACATTAAGACTGAGCTCTTAGTGCAGTGGCCTGGCTTTAGATTCAGCCACTTTGCTGCATGTTTTTCCTTATCTGTCCCTCGTTTCTCATTTTTGTCTTTTATTTCTGTCTCTTATCAGCTGTCCCTATAATAAAGACAAAAAAATCTTGAAAAATGATCATGTCATAGTAGAAACAATTGTAGAATTGTTATATTAAGGCACGGGTGTGCACTGTTTCACACTGTGTTTAAATACTTGACTCTCAGACTCAAACTTGGCTTGGACTTAAATATTTTTGACCTACCTTCAGACTCAGTTTTGTGCACTATACACCTGAACTATAATATATTAGGTTTTCCTAATGTACATACCTTTTTCTTCCTTTCTTTTTTTTTTATAACAGTTACACCATGACAATTTATCTTGCAACAAATGAATGGAGTTTTCAATGATGTAGTGATACTTAGAAATTGAGGACAAGACTAATATTGTGTGTGTTGAGTGCTGAGAAAACTGGAAGCAAGATCTGCAGCTTAAATCAGTTCCATTTAAAATCCACCAAAAAAAAAATCCCCTAAAAGATAAAAGTCCCCTGCAGACCTTTTTTCAAGATTTCAAGGAATAAAAATTAATAATAACTAAAAGTCCCTCTAAGGATTTTATTGCTTAATAAAAATGCCGCATTATGGCAGGGAATAGTCCCGGCTGAAAGCAAATGGATATGTATTTATAAAATTACACTTCATACAGTCGCTTCATGCCCGAAGGGTGCAGAGTAACTATGAGCGCAGTAAAACACTTATTCACAAAGATGGTGAAGGCCTTGAGAGATGCTTTACCATCCAGAATAAGTGAAACAGGTCATCTTAAAAAGCAGCCATGAAAGGATTGAAATGGCTATTTACCTGACCAAAAACAGCACTTAGCATTAGATGCCGAGCAGGTCAAGCAATTCTTTTGAGTAGCTGCGTTCGGTTCAGTTCAGATTTTCACCGCATCACAAGCTGAGAGCTGATTAATTAATGAAAGCAGGCAATGCTGCTGAAGAAGTGAAAGGTGTTGATGTATTATGCATACTGTATACTAACTGCACAGTAGGCTGTTAAATGGTTAATATTTTAAACACGCCAGTTCTATGTGTACAGAGATCTATAATACAGGATTGCCGCTACAGTTACTACTTGGCGTTAATGCTCCACCGTCTCCGGTGACTCTGCTCCGCATTGTTGGGAGGCAAGTGAGGAAGACAAATGTATGTTTAATCTCTTAAACACCAGACATCGCTCTTGCTGTTGTCACTGACTGGGCACGCTCTTTGATTAAAATGTCAAATTTACCAGGCTGAAGGCGAGAGCGAGGGCTCACCTCCGACCTGTCCTTGGCTCCCGTGATGATCCACCACATTTTTTTTTCCCTTTTCTCGCTCATCAAGTCTGGTCAAATGAGTGCTCGGCAATCAATAATGTTCTAAAAGAATAAGACTGCTGCACTTGCATAAACAGTTTAATAAATTATTCATAGAGCAGCCAGCGATGGCCGTTTGAAACTAGGCCACACTCACTGTGGTGTCTCTGATGGGTTTCGTAATAGTGTCTGGATAGACCTCTGAGACATGAGGAGCTACACAACACACTTTACTGCTTTACACGCCTATGTTAAACTTCTGTGTCACATGCTGAGCAGAGGGGCAGTTTGTTTCTGAGGGATGCTGTTTTCTCATGTGTTGACGCTGACACGGTAGTTACTTCTATCAGGCCAGTCTCAGAGTTTTATGTAAGCCCATGTATATGTCATCTGTCTGCATCTGTCCCAACGTTTTACTGATGATTTCTTTCATCCAGGTATGCAGCAGCGGAGCAGGACGGATCTCAATACTTCGTCTTGCTCATCATCACTGACGGTGTGATTTCAGACATGGCTCAGACCAAGGAGGCCATAGTGAATGTAAGTGCTGCTCTGACACAAGCCAAGAGATGTTAACTCCTCTCCCCGTCCTCTTTGGCTCTGCAGGCCATTGGCATTGCAGGTCCTTTTTATCTTACAATGGCACTGCTCTCAGGCTTTCTGTTACTTTGAGGGTTTATAAGCCAGTAGCACTAGATTTGAGGATTTATGGGATGTTTTCTGCTCCACTTGTCTCAACCCCCTGTGCTCGGATGCTCTGTTTGTCCAATATTTCTCCTTCTTATTGAAACCCTCAGGAGGCTGAGGGGCTCAGCTGAGATTCACTCTCAGGCCAATAGGTTCACTTTAATAGAGGCAGGGTCTCTAACCGGTACGCTAACTGAGGCGCCAGCTTGTCAATTTATGTTAGAATTGACTGTGTTTGTTTGATTCCTGTGCTGCCTGCTGCATATTTGCTGTGTCCTGACAACACTGCAGCTCACCTGTGGTTGGAATCGACTGGCTTCGTCGACACTCACGGCAACACAGTGTTCTGACCCCCAGCAGACTGGGTTTAAAGGGAATTTGCGACTGTTAGTCAAACCATTCGAACAGCCACACCTTCCTTTTAAGATCTTGTCTGCTGCTCTGCACTCTGCTGCTCAGCCTGAACCTGCTGCCGCCTCCTGCACCTGGCTGCTCTCTCCTCTACCCGCAGAGCTAAAGACTGGACGGCCTGCTTGCATTCAGCCTTTGCCCTGGAGAGATGAATCCTAAACAAGGAGTTATGTGCAAAACTCATCTCGGCATCATTTTCTTTCTTACATGCTGTCCTGAGTCTTTGGAGCTATTTTTAAATATTGCACAGAGCAGAGATTGGCTGCTAATTTCACTAGTAGTGCTAATGGCCAAACTGTACTGTAATGTTTATTCTGATTTCCTTGTTCCTTAAAACCAGCACAGCTTAAACCTTCAGTGACGAATATGTTCACATAGCCAACAGAACAGCCTCTGGGGTAAATACAAACTGCAGTGCCGTCCTTTGATGTTTTTCCTTTAAGCTCCAGATATCATTTTGGAATCGTAAATTATAAAAGAGACTGTCTGTCTGACCTGGTCTACCAAACCATAAATTAATTTGTATGCAGGTATTAGATTAAGTCTGCAGTTGTCAATTTGATGTCTGGATGCAAGACTGGCTCACCAGTAATTTCATGAATATTTTAAAGTTTCTGGAAGACTCAAGGGGCTTCATTTGGTAGAGTTTATTCATTCTGAATCAGAAAAGGCTAAACTTTCACCTCTCTGGCCAACTTTGGAAGCGTAAATTAAAAATAGGAAAGTAAATTAAAAAACTACGTGTCCTGTACACATTGTAACAAGAAGAGATACTGAATTTATTTATTTTGTTAAATTATGTTTCTTTTTTTGTTTACAGAATTTTTAATCAAGCCAGCAGTTTACATTACGTTGAATGAATTATTCAGAGTGAAAGCTGTAAACACTCGTGTTCTACAGCCACCCTTCATTTAAACCCAAAGACAGTATTTCCAAAGATTTCCAAAATGTTGGGTTTGATTTAGGGGAAATATACCAGGAGACATCTAAAATATATTCATTTGATGTCATGGTGCTTCAGAAAAAACATGAAGTCTTAGGTTTGGATTTTTCCCTCAGTGTCCTCTTATGGCTTTTTTATAGCTGCAATGAAGAAATGGAACAAGCTGATGCAGAGTATGTGATACGGACAGAATGAAATGATGACCTAACCTTGAAGTTGGTGCAGGGGAAGAAAACAACTCAGAGTTTAACGGCTCCTATGAAGTTGTCAGACATCACGAGTCAGTTTGTTTTCACCAGAAAGGATCCAAACTGATGCAGCAGAACCACTGATTTACTCTCCGTCCTTGCCAAAATCTGGCATCTGCAGTCGCCACAATGCAAATTTACCACCAATGAATTCATCACAGGTTTGGGTGTGTTATTCTAGTCATGCTTCTATTCCACACTTTTTTTTTTGTTCTTTTCATTTTTAAACTTGTAGTTGTAGACTCGCATAACACTTCTCACATATGCAGTAATGCTCCCCAATAAAACCTTCATTTCAAGAAGAAAATTGGATTTTAAGATATGAATTAAATATACTGGACAAATCAGATTCTTGCATGTGCTGTGGAAACATCTATCTGCCGGAAAATAAAATTATTTAGGCGTCAAATCCTCTTGGTCAAAGGGTCAAATGCCTTTAAGTGTTTCTATAGTTACTTAATATTAAATGAAATGAACCTACTGAGTCTCTGTATGTTTATTGTGGTTGTGTGCTGTGAGAAAGGAGGACGTTTGAGTGCAGACAGACTGATGGAGTGAGATCCCCTGAGTGACTTTACAGTACAGGCAAAGTAACAAATGGTGTAGACTGAATAATTCACTTCTGGATACACAATCCGGTCTGGCATTTATAGGTATATGCTTGTGGGCTCTGACCTGCTAGAAGAGGGCCACACAGAAAATGTATTTTTGTGTGAGAGGAAGACGGTCATGAGAAATGAGCCGAGTGGAGGGAAAGACAAAATGGGAAACGAGACGGAGGGAGAGGAATGATAGAGACCATGAATGAGGGGGGGTTGGTGGTCCTTCTTAGTCTATTTACTCCTATCTGTGACAGGCCTCTCCTCTCGGGAGGTTTTTCCAGGAAAGCTGACCTACTTTTACCCCTGTAAATGCATTTCTACCACAAGCATATATCATTCATCCATCCCAGAGCTTTCACATGCTGCACATCAGGGCTGAGGTCTGATATGGTGCAGCACAGTAACCCCTACGCCACAAAGTGTTCATTTGATGACCCTTATGAAACCTTTATTATGTAGGTTTAACATTTGTTTCGAATAGGCAGGACATCTTTGTTCTGATATTAATAGAAGTTGAAACATTTCTATAAGCAAAAGTCATGAATAATTAATCTCAGGGAGGTGTGTAGGATTTCTACAAACTGCACGAACGTTGTGTAACCTTGTGTACTTCAACTGGGATAACATTCTACGTTGTAAAACTGTAAAATGTGTACTCTGTGTAGTTGTTAGCGAAAATACTGGCTGATGTATGCCATGAAGTCCCTGACTTGAATAATGTATTTTTTTGTTTTCTCTTTGTCCCTTGACAACAAAAACTGTGCAAGAAAATGTGATGTGAAACACAGTCAGGATGCTGTTATGATGCTATGTATAATTCACGTTCATCTTATCCTTTATTTTTGTTTGCCTGTGGCTTTTCGGGGGATCTGCTCTTGCAAGTTAATACTGACTTTGCAGTGCGACATGTGTATCGGCTGAAAAAGACACATAATTGGAAATGTAACCCCTGCATGCTCTGATAAAATCTCTGATGTTGGGGTCCTTTTTTTTTATACGGAAAATATCACATTCCAGGCATGTGAGTGACAACTGACTGTCTGTTCTCTTTGTTCATGACAGGCAGCTAAACTCCCCATGTCGATCATCATTGTTGGAGTTGGCCAAGCTGAGTTTGATGGTGAGAATACTAACTAAAGTTTGCCAGGAGAGAAATATGACTTTGCAGACTTTCCGGCAGCTCTGACTTTCCACAAGAGAATAACAACTATTGTACTTTTAAGAGTCTGGTCAACGCACAGAATGAGAACACTTCCCCCCCAGGCTGGTGTTTTGATTAACATGTGTACCTTTTGGACACCAAGTCATACAAGAGATTAATTTTTAATAAAACCTTCTCTCTCTGTAGCCATGGTGGAGCTGGATGGTGACGACATCAGAATTTCCTCGCGGGGGAAGTTGGCAGAAAGAGACATTGTACAGGTGAGAAGTTTCTAATGTTGTGTTTCACGCTCAGCTCAGATTATTTTTGGCCCATTCAGGGCCATGTATGTACAGTAGATGTCAATCTTGGTTCTTTTGTTTCATTCCAAAGCAAAATGTCTCTTGAAATATGCCATGGATAGTCACGGTCCTGAGGAAATAACATCTAATCAGTTTGGTGACCCTCTGATCTTATCATAATATCAAAATCCAATGAGCACGTTACCGTGACATTTACCAAACACATTTATCAAACATGAAGCCTTTCCATTTTCCACAGCCCATATTCAGACCAAAATGTCAACTTTGTGCACAAATTATCAGAAACTAAGCAGTAGATTTCTATAAGATGTAATCGGCATGTTCTTGGTCCACAGACGATAAACTTTAATGTTTTATCTTGTTGATATTTCTCTTGCTGAGGCTGGAATCTAAACTTTTTTTGTAACATGAAGTCTTACAGCCTAAAAATACATAATACATGCAACATTTTATGAACACATCTATGCACAGAAGAGGGCAACCTCTTCAGATTTTATGACTGCTTTAGTGCCACTGTGAAAAAAAAAAAAAATATATATATTTGCATTTGTCACCTCTCTGGCTATAATACTCTAAAATTTGATTTATGTTGGTGCCTTAAGGGGCTTGGCATAGTTACACAGCTTCTGCATGAATCCCCCCAGATAGCCTCCTAAAAAATGTAATTACACTTCAGGGTTACTGTTGCTACAGACGAACCACATGGTGACACTCTGGGCTGCGATTGGTCGACTTTGGCTGCTGTTGAGAGTGAAAATGACATTAAGGGACTTGAAGAAAGACTCAGAAGTCTGCTGCAGTTCAGGGACACAAATCTAGAAATTTCCACTGAAACGGTTCTGATCAGCTCAATTGCTGCTGCGTGTCACTGCGAACAACCCCCCAGCATGAACACATCTCCTATTCAGTAATGAGGAAAGGGGATGTAGCATTATATGGTGTGAATTGTTTCACTAAGACCTCAGTCCAAGTTATTCAATATCAAAATGTAAATGACAAAATGAAACAAAGCTAATGTGGGAAATATAACTACGACAGATGACAGTAACTATACAGTGCCTATAGAAAGTAGAAATCCCCCCTTTTATTGTCGATCTAATTTCGCTTTATTTTTGTGACAAGAATGAACAAAAAAGCCTCCTTCGTGTCAAAGTGAGAAAGGATTTCTACAAATGAATTAATGTCAAATATTTAAAATAGAAAATGTGAAATAAATGATACCTTTTATAGACACCGTAGTTCAAAAACTAAAGCTTGAGTGTGTAGAAATTAAAGGGATCAGTTGGCAGAAATGGAATTCAATATACATAGTTGTCAAAAGCATATAATTACTGAAAAATAAAAGCATTGTGTATTTATAAGAATGAACCTTTAGAAAGATCCCATAATGTTGCCCCAGCCACCTTTCTACAGTGGTCCAGAACAAACAAACCTAACAGTAGCTCTACAGAGGGCCTTTTGTGTTTTCTGTGGCAACTGTAGGTTCTCCTGCAAGTTTGGAACGATAGGATGAGGCAAGAGGTTTTCATTTGGTTAAAGTCAACAACCTCACTGCTAGATGTCTTTAAATTCTACACACTGGACGTCCAAAGGTGGCTGACCAATTGCGTGGAGTATAAATCCACTTTCATAATAGAATAGAATAGAATAGAATAGAGTAGAATAGAATAGAATAGAACAGAACAGAACAGAATAGAATAGAATAGAATAGAATAGAATAGAATAGAATAGAACAGAACAGAATAGAATAGAATAGAATAGAATAGAATAGAACAGAACAGAATAGAATAGAATAGAATAGAATAGAATAGAATAGAATAGAA
>NW_007577755.1:808921-810382 GCF_000690725.1 Stegastes partitus | reverse complement strand
ATATAATATAATACAATATAATATAATATAATATAATGGCCTTTTAGACTAAAATACATATTGAAAACAGAGCGTTGTTGTGCCAGCTTAAATAAATTCGATTGCTAACACAGAATTGAATTAAGTTTATCTAAATTAAGTTAAGAAGTATCAGTGCCACTGGTTTAAGTTAGATGCACTTAAATAATTTGATCTCTTTCAAATGCGCAGTATGCATTGCTGCAACTTAACTTTAGGGAAACTTGATATCTCTAATTCATTCAACTTAGGTAACAAAAAAACGTAAAATGTAAAACATCATTTTGTCATTAAAAAGACCATTCTTTCCTTTTCTTTACTCTGTTATCGTACTCCAAAAAACCAGTGGTTGAGTTGCAGTTGAAAAAATTGAAAAGATGCAAAAATCATGACATCAGACGTACAATTTTTGAAATTAGAACCAGTTTAAAGCTACCAAGTGAAATTAGAAGTTGATAGAATCCAAAAAGTCCAGTGTCATCACCCAAGAACAATGATAAATGAGATCCATTCAAACATCTATGTGAGCCTTAGTTTTGATTTGCTTTGCACTGATAGCACCTCTGATCCTTTATGCCTTTAAACTTTTCTGTTTGAATTCTGCTGCATCACTTCTCTGACTTCTGTCCGACTGTGCTTGGTACCTCAAAACAGTCCTTCAACTACAGCTCAAATACAGATTTGACAGTGTGCAGAGCATGATGACACACACATTTCAAAAAGTGATTCATTTCTTTTCCATGTCCCAACAGTTTGTGCCATTCAGAGACTACATGGACCGTACAGGTAACCACGTGCTGAGCATGGCCCGACTGGCTAAAGACGTACTGGCTGAGATCCCCGACCAGCTGATCTCCTACATGAAGAGCAAAAGCATTAAACCAAACCCCGTCCCTCCAGCTTACTCGCCTGCTGACCATTCCCAGACCAACCCAGTGTGAGCCCCACTACACAGGTCTGCACTGGGCAGAGTCAAAGATTGACGGGAATCTGCCTCCAACGAGGGGGGGAAATGCATTTGAGACCCTTTCGTAAATATTAATACACAAAATGAGACTCCATTTTGGTTTGGAGCAGTGAGGTGGCTGTTGGGTGGGAGGGGGGGCGGGGGAACCTGGTGATGAACAGGACGGGGGTTTTTTTTTGTTGTTGCTTTCGTCCTCTCTGAGTGCTTGAGGAGGAGAGCGCTGAGAGGAGGCCGATGTAAAAGGAGGTTTTAGTTGTTCGCTGTCAAACCTGTCAAAGTGGTGATGTAATGGATAGCAAGTAAACCCGTAGAGAGGGCCTGTTTGAAGGCATAAATATATTAGGACGTGCCAGTGTGTATCATGTTTGTGATACCGTTCGGAAATCGGTGTGTGTTTCAAAAAAAAAAAAAAACAACAACTAGGAAATCATGTGTATACTAATTTATTTATTTATTTATTGCAGAAATTATTTATT